>NC_090842.1:42295000-42436000 GCF_028021215.1 Eschrichtius robustus
GAATCAAACGGATTTCATGTTCCCAGGCAACAGGGTTCCAGAATCCAAACCGATGTCATGTTCCCAGGCCACAGGATTCCACAATCTAACCTCAGTCATATTCCCAGGCCAATGGTTTCCAGAATCAAACCTCAGTCATATTCCTAGGCCACAGTGTTCCAGAATCCACCTATGTCATGTTCCCAGGCCACAGGGTTCCAGAATCAATCCTCAGTTATGTTCCCAGGCTACAGGGTTCCAGAATAAAAGCTCAGTCATGTTCCCAGTCCACAGGGTTCCAGACCAAGGCTCAGTCAGGTTCCCAGGGCACAGTATTCCACAATCTAAACAGATGTCAAGTTCCCAGGCCACAGTTTTCCAGAATCACCCCTCAGTCATGTTCCCAGGCCACAGGGATCCAGAATCAAACCTCAGTCATGTTGCCAGGCCATAGGGTACCACCATCAAACCTCAGTCATATTCCCAGGCCACAGGTTTCCAGAATCAAACCGATGTCATGTTCCCAGGCCACAGGTTTCCACAATCTAACATCAGTCATGTTCCCAGGCCAATGGTTTCCAGAATCAAACCTCAGTCATATTCCCAGGCCACAGGGTTCCAGAATCCAACCGATGTCGTGTTCCCAGGCCTCAGGATTCCACAAGCAAACCTCAGTCTTTTTCCCAGGACACAGATTTCCAGAATCAACCCGATATCATGTTCCCTGGACACAGTCTTCCAGAATCAAACCTCAGTCATGTTGCCAGGCCACAGGTTTCCACCATCAAACCTCAGACATGTTCCCAGCCCACAGGGTTCCAGAATAAAACCTTTCTCATTTTCCCAGGCCACAGGGTTCCAGAATCCACCGATGACATGTTCCCAGGCAAAAGGGTTCCAGAATCAATCCTCAGTTAGGCTCCCTGGCTACAGGTTTCCAGAATAAAACCTCAGTCATATTCCACGTCCACAGGGTTCCAGAATCAATCCTCAGTTATGTTCCCAGGCTACAGGGTTCCAGAATAAAAGCTCAGTCATGTTCCCAGTCCACAGGGTTCCAGACCAAGGCTCAGTCAGGTTCCCAGGGCACAGTATTCCACAATCTAAACATATATCAAGTTCCCAAGCCCCAGTTTTCCAGAATCTCGCCTCAGTCATGTTTCCAGGCCACAGGGACCCAGAATCAAACCTCAGTCATGTTGCCAGGCCATAGGGTACCACCATCAAACCTCAGTCATATTCCAAGGCAACAGGCTTCCAGAATCAAACGGATTTCATGTTCCCAGGCAACAGGGTTCCAGAATCCAAACCGATGTCATGTTCCCAGGCCTCAGGATTCCACAATCTAACCTCAGTCATGTTTCCAGGCCAATGGTTTCCAGAATCAAACCTCAGTCATATTCCCAGGCCACAGCGTTCCAGAATCCACCGATGTCATCTTCCCAGGCCACAGGGTTCCAGAATCAATCCTCAGTTATGTTCCCAGGCTACAGGGTTCCATTATAAAACCGTTCTCATGTTTCCAGGCTACAGGGTTCCAGAATAAAACCTCAGTCATGTTCCCAGTCCACAGGTTTCCAGAACTAAGGCCCAGTCAGTTTCCCAGGGCACAGTATTCCACAATCTAAACAGATGTCATGTTCCCAGGCCACAGTTTTCCAGAATCAGGCCTCAGTAATGTTCCCAGGCCACAGGGATCCAGAATCAAACCTCAGTCATGTTGCCAGGCCATAGGGTACCACCATCAAACCTCTGTCATATTCCCAGGCCACAAGTTTCCAGAATCAAACCAATGCCATGTTCCCAGGACACAGGGTTCCAGAATCCACCGATGTCATGTTCCCAGTCCACAGGGTTCCAGAACCAAGGCTCAGTCAGGTTCCCAGGGCACAGTATTCCACAATCTAAACAGATGTCATGTTCCCAGGCCACAGTTTTCCAAAATCAGGCCTCAGTCATGTTCCCAGGCCACAGGGATCTAGAATCAAACCTCAGTCATCTTGCCATGCCATAGGGTACCACCATCAACCCTCAGTCATATTCCCAGGACACATTTTTCCAGAATCACACCTAAGACATGTTCCCAGGCCACAGGGATCCAGAATCAAACCTCAGTCATGTTCCCAGTCCACAGGGTTCCAGAACCAAGGCTCAGTCAGGTTCCCAGGGCACAGTATTCCACAATCTAAACAGATGTCATGTTCCCAGGCCACAGGATTCCACAATCTAACCTCAGTCATGTTCCCAGGCAAATGGCTTCCAGAATCAAACCTCAGTCATATTCCCAGGGCAAAGGGTACCAGAATCCAAACCGATGTCATGTTCCCCGGCCACAGGATTCCACAATCTAACCTCAGTCATATTCCCAGGCAAATGGCTTCCAGAATCAAACCTCAGTCATATTACCAGGCCACAGGGTTCCAGAATCCAACCGATGTCATGTTCCCAGGCCACAGGATTCCACAAGCAAACTTCAGTCTTTTTCCCAGGACACAGGTTTCCAGAATCAACCCGATAACATGTTCCTTGGCCACAGTCTTCCAGAATCAAACCTCAGTCATGTTGCCAGGCCACAGGTTTCCACCATCAAACCTCAGACATGTTCCCAGGCCACAGGTTCCAGAATAAAACCGTTATCATGTTCCCAGGCCACAGGGTTCCAGAATCCACCGATGACATGTTCCCAGGCAACAGGGTTTCAGAATCAATCCTCAGTTAGGCACCAAGGCTACAGGGTTCGAGAATAAAACCTCAGTCATGTTCCACGTCTATAGGGTTCCAGAATCAATCCTCAGTTAGGTTCCCAGGCTACAGGGTTCCAGAATAAAATCTCACTCATGTTCCCGGTCCACAGGGTTCCAGAACCTAGGCTCAGTCAGGTTCCCAGGGCACAGTATTCCACAATCTAAACAGATGTCATGTTCCCAAGCCACAGTTTTCCAGAATCTCGCCTCAGTCATGTTCCCAAGCAACAGGGATCAAGAATCAAACCTCAGTCATGTTGCCAGGCCATACGGTACCACCATCAAACCTCAGTCATATTCCAAGGCCACAGGTTTCCAGAATCAAACCGATGTCATGTTTCCAGGCCACAGGTTTCAACAATCTAACCTCAGTCATGTTCCCAAGACAATGTTTTCCAGAATCAAACCTCAGTCATATTCCCAGGCCACAGGGTTCCAGAATCCACCGATGACATGTTCCCAGGCAACAGGGTTCCAGAATCAATCCTCAGTTATGTTCCCAGGCTACAGGGTTCCAGAATAAAACCTCAGTCAAGTTCCAATCCACAGGGTTCCAGAATCAATCCTCAGTTAGGTTCCCAGGCTACAGGGTTCCAGAATAAATCCTCACTCATATTCCACGTCCACAGGGTTCCAGAATCAATCCTCAGTTAGGTTCCCAGGCTACAGGGTTCCAGAATAAAACCTCAGTCATGTTCCCAGTCCACAGGGTTCCAGAACCTGGGCTCAGTCAGGTTCCCAGGCCACAGTATTCCATAATCTAAACAGATGTCATTTTCCCAAGAAACAGTTTTCCAGAATCTCGCCTCAGTCATGTTCCCAGGCCACAGGGATCCAGAATCAAACCTCAGTCATGTTGCCAGGCCATAGGGTACCACCATCAAACCTCAGTCATATTCCAAGGCCACAGGCTTCCAGAATCAAACGGATTTCATGTTCCCAGGCAACAGGGTTCCAGAATCCAAACCGATGTCATGTTCCCAGGCCACAGGATTCCACAATCTAACATCAGTCATGTTCCCACGCCACAGGATTCCACAAGCAAACCTCAGTCGTGTTCCCAGGACACAGGATTCCAGAATCAACCCGATATCATGTTCCCTGGCCACAGTCTTCCAGAATCAAACCTCAGTCATGTTGCCAGGCCACAGGGTTCCAGAACCTAGGCTCAGTCAGGTTCCCAGGGCACAGTATTCCACAATCTAAACAAATGTCAAGTTCCCAAGCCACAGTTTTCCAGAATCTCGCCTCAGTCATGTTTCCAGGCCACAGGGACCCAGAATCAAACCTCAGTCATGTTGCCAGGCCATAGGGTACCACCATCAAACCTCAGTCATATTCCCAGGCCACAGGCTTCCAGAATCAAACGGATTTCATGTTCCCAGGCAACAGGGTTCCAGAATCCAAACCGATGTCATGTTCCCAGGCCACAGGATTCCACAATCTAACCTCAGTCATATTCCCAGGCCAATGGTTTCCAGAATCAAACCTCAGTCATATTCCTAGGCCACAGTGTTCCAGAATCCACCTATGTCATGTTCCCAGGCCACAGGGTTCCAGAATCAATCCTCAGTTATGTTCCCAGGCTACAGGGTTCCAGAATAAAAGCTCAGTCATGTTCCCAGTCCACAGGGTTCCAGACCAAGGCTCAGTCAGTTTCCCAGGGCACAGTATTCCACAATCTAAACAGATGTCAAGTTCCCAGGCCACAGTTTTCCAGAATCACCCCTCAGTCATGTTCCCAGGCCACAGGGATCCAGAATCAAACCTCAGTCATGTTGCCAGGCCATAGGGTACCACCATCAAACCTCAGTCATATTCCCAGGCCACAGGTTTCCAGAATCAAACCGATGTCATGTTCCCAGGCCACAGGTTTCCACAATCTAACATCAGTCATGTTCCCAGGCCAATGGTTTCCAGAATCAAACCTCAGTCATATTCCCAGGCCACAGGGTTCCAGAATCCAACCGATGTCGTGTTCCCAGGCCTCAGGATTCCACAAGCAAACCTCAGTCTTTTTCCCAGGACACAGATTTCCAGAATCAACCCGATATCATGTTCCCTGGACACAGTCTTCCAGAATCAAACCTCAGTCATGTTGCCAGGCCACAGGTTTCCACCATCAAACCTCAGACATGTTCCCAGCCCACAGGGTTCCAGAATAAAACCTTTCTCATTTTCCCAGGCCACAGGGTTCCAGAATCCACCGATGACATGTTCCCAGGCAAAAGGGTTCCAGAATCAATCCTCAGTTAGGCTCCCTGGCTACAGGTTTCCAGAATAAAACTTCAGTCATATTCCACGTCCACAGGGTTCCAGAATCAATCCTCAGTTATGTTCCCAGGCTACAGGGTTCCAGAATAAAAGCTCAGTCATGTTCCCAGTCCACAGGGTTCCAGACCAAGGCTCAGTCAGGTTCCCAGGGCACAGTATTCCACAATCTAAACAAATGTCAAGTTCCCAAGCCACAGTTTTCCAGAATCTCGCCTCAGTCATGTTTCCAGGCCACAGGGACACAGGATCAAACCTCAGTCATGTTGCCAGGCAATAGGGTACCACCATCAAACCTCAGTCATATTCCCAGGCCACAGGCTTCCAGAATCAAACGGATTTCATGTTCCCAGGCAACAGGGTTCCAGAATCCAAACCGATGTCATGTTCCCAGGCCACAGGATTCCACAATCTAACCTCAGTCATATTCCCAGGCCAATGGTTTCCAGAATCAAACCTCAGTCATATTCCCAGGCCACAGTGTTCCAGAATCCACCTATGTCATGTTCCCAGGCCACAGGGTCCCAGAATCAATCCTCAGTTATGTTCCCAGGCTACAGGGTTCCAGAATAAAAGCTCAGTCATGTTCCCAGTCCACACGGTTCCAGACCAAAGCTCAGTCAGGTTCCCAGGGCACAGTATTCCACAATCTAAACAAATGTCATGTTCCCAGGCCACAGTTTTCCAGAATCACGCCTCAGTCATGTTCCCAGGCCTCAGGGATCCAGAAACAAACCTCAGTCATGTTGCCAGGCCATAGGGTACCACCATCAAACCTCAGTCATATTCCCAGGCCAATGGTTTCCAGAATGAAACCTCAGTCATATTCCCAGGCCACAGGGTTCCAGAATCCAACCGATGTCGTGTTCCCAGGCCTCAGGATTCCACAAGCAAACCTCAGTCTTTTTCCCAGGACACAGATTTCCAGAATCAACCCGATATCATGTTCCCTGGACACAGTGTTCCAGAATCAAACCTCAGTCATGTTGCCAGGCCACAGGTTTCCACCATCAAACCTCAGACATGTTCCCAGGCCACAGGGTTCCAGAATAAACCCTTTCTCATGTTCCCAGGCCACAGGGTTCCAGAATCCACCGATGACATGTTCCCAGGCAAAAGGGTTCCAGAATCAATCCTCAGTTAGGCTCCCAGGCTACAGGGTTCCAGAATAAAACCTCAGTCATATTCCACGTCCACAGGGTTCCAGAATCAATCCTCAGTTAGGTTCCCAGGCTACAGGGTTCCAGAATAAAACCTCAGTCATGTTCCCAGTCCACAGGGTTCCAAAACCTAGGCTCTCAGGTTTCCAGGGCACAGTATTCCACAATCTAAACAGATGTCATGTTAACAAGCCACAGTTTTCCAGAATCTTGCCTCAGTCATGTTCCCAGGCCACAGGGATCCAGATTCAAACCTCACTCATGTTGCCAGGCCATAGGGTACCACCATCAAACCTCAATCATATTCCAAGTCCACAGGTTTCCAGAATCAAACCGATTTCATATTCCCAGGGAACAGGGTTCCAGAATCCAAACCGATGTCATGTTCCCAGGACACAGGATTCCACAATCTAACCTCAGTCATGTTCCCAGGCCAGTGGTTTCCAGAATCAAACCTCAGTCATATTCCCAGGCCACAGGGTTCCAGAATCCACCGATGACATGTTCCCAGGCAACAGGGTTTCAGAATCAATCCCCAGTTAGGCTCCCAGGCTACAGGGTTCCAGAATAAAACCTCAGTCATGTTCCACGTCCACAGGGTTCCAGAATCAATCCTCAGTTAGGTTCCCAGGCTACAGGGTTCCAGAATAAAACCTCACTCATGTTCCCGTTCCACAGGGTTCCAGAACCTAGGCTCAGTCAGGTTCCCAGGGCACAGTATTCCACAATCTAAACAGATGTCATGTTCCCAAGCCACAGTTTTCCAGAATCTCACCTCAGTCATATTCCCAGGGCACAGGGATCGAGAATCAAACTTAAGTCATGTTGCCAGGCCATAGGGTACCACCATCAAACCTCAGTCATATTCCCAGGCCACAGGCTTCCAGAATCAAACGGATTTCATGTTCCCAGGCAACAGGGTTCCAGAATCCAAACCGATGTCATGTTCCCAGGCGACAGGATTCCACAATCTCACCTCAGTCATGTTCCCAGGCAAATGGCTTCCCGAATCAAACCTCAGTCATATTCCCAGGCCACAGGGTTCCAGAATCCACCGATGTCATGTTCCCAGGCCACAGGCTTCCTGAATCAATCCTCAGTTATGTTCCCAGGCTACAGGGTTCCAGAATAAAACCTCAGTTATGTTCCCAGTCCACAGGGTTCCAGAACCAAGGCTCAGTCAGTTTCCCAGGGCACAGTATTCCACAATCTAAACAGATGTCATGTTCCCAGGCCACAGTTTTCTAGAATCTCGCCTCAGTCATGTTCCCAGGTCAATGGTTTCCAGAATCAAACCTCAGTCATATTCCCAGGCCACAGGCTTCCAGAATCCTCCGATATCATGTTCCCAGGCCACAGGGTTCCAGAATCAATCCTCAGTTATGTTCCCAGGCTACAGGGTTCCAGAATAAAACCTCAGTCATGCTCCCAGTCCACAGGGTTCCAGAACCAAGGCTCAGTCAGGTTCCCAGTGCACAGTATTCCACAATCTAAACAGATGTCATGTTCCCAGTCCACATTTTTCCAGAATCCCGCCTGAGTCATGTTCCCAGGCCACAGGGATCTAGAATCAAACCTCAGTCATGTTGCCAGGCCATACGGTACCACCATCAATCCTCAGTCATATTCCCAGGCCACAGGCTTCCAGAATCAAAGAGATTTCATGTTCCCAGGCAACAGGGTTCCAGAATCCAAACCGATGTCATGTTCCCAGGCCACAGGATTCCACAATCTAACCTCAGGCATGTTCCCAGGCCAATGGTTTCCAGAATCATACCTCAGTCATATTCCCAGGCCACAGGGTTTCAGAATCCACCATGTCATGTTCCCAGGCCACAAGGATCCAGAATCAAACCTCAGTCATGTTGCCAGGCCATAGGGTACCACCATCAAACCTCAGTCATATTCCCAGGCCACAAGTTTCCAGAATCAAACCGATGTCATATTCCCAGGCCACAGGGTTTCAGAATCCACCAATGTCATGTTCCCAGTCCACAGGTTTCCAGAACCTAGGCTCAGTCAGGTTCCCAGGGCACAGTATTCCAAAATCTAAACAGATGTCATGTTCCCAGGCCACAGTTTTCCAGAATCACGTCTGAGTGATATTCTCAGCCCACAGGGATCCAGAATCAAACCTCAGTCATGTTACCAGGCAATAGGCTAGCACCATCAAACCTCAGTCATATTCCCAGGCCACAGGTTTCCAGAATCAAAGCGATTTCATGTTCCCAGGCAACAGGGTACCAGAATTCAAACCGATGTCATGTTCCCAGGCCACAGGATTCCACAATCTAACCTCAGTCATGTTCCCAGGCAAATGGCTTCCAGAATCAAACCTCAGTAATATTCCCAGGCCACAGGTTGCCAGAATCCACCGATGTCATTTTCCCAGGCCACAGGGTTCCAGAATCAATCCTCAGTTATGTTCCCAGGCTACAGGGTTCCAGAATGAAACCTCAGTCATGTTCCCAGTCCACAGGGTTCCAAAACCAAGGCTCAGTCAGGTTCCCAGGGCACAGTATTCCACAATCTAAACAAATGTCATGTTCCCAGGCCACAGTTTTCCAGAATCACGCCTCAGTCATGTTCCCAGGCCTCAGGGATCCAGAAACAAACCTCAGTCATGTTGCCAGGCCATAGGGTACCACCATCAAACCTCAGTCATATTCCCAGGCCAATGGTTTCCAGAATGAAACCTCAGTCATATTCCCAGGCCACAGGGTTCCAGAATCCAACCGATGTCGTGTTCCCAGGCCTCAGGATTCCACAAGCAAACCTCAGTCTTTTTCCCAGGACACAGATTTCCAGAATCAACCCGATATCATGTTCCCTGGACACAGTGTTCCAGAATCAAACCTCAGTCATGTTGCCAGGCCACAGGTTTCCACCATCAAACCTCAGACATGTTCCCAGGCCACAGGGTTCCAGAATAAACCCTTTCTCATGTTCCCAGGCCACAGGGTTCCAGAATCCACCGATGACATGTTCCCAGGCAAAAGGGTTCCAGAATCAATCCTCAGTTAGGCTCCCAGGCTACAGGGTTCCAGAATAAAACCTCAGTCATATTCCACGTCCACAGGGTTCCAGAATCAATCCTCAGTTAGGTTCCCAGGCTACAGGGTTCCAGAATAAAACCTCAGTCATGTTCCCAGTCCACAGGGTTCCAAAACCTAGGCTCTCAGGTTTCCAGGGCACAGTATTCCACAATCTAAACAGATGTCATGTTAACAAGCCACAGTTTTCCAGAATCTTGCCTCAGTCATGTTCCCAGGCCACAGGGATCCAGATTCAAACCTCACTCATGTTGCCAGGCCATAGGGTACCACCATCAAACCTCAATCATATTCCAAGTCCACAGGTTTCCAGAATCAAACCGATTTCATATTCCCAGGGAACAGGGTTCCAGAATCCAAACCGATGTCATGTTCCCAGGACACAGGATTCCACAATCTAACCTCAGTCATGTTCCCAGGCCAGTGGTTTCCAGAATCAAACCTCAGTCATATTCCCAGGCCACAGGGTTCCAGAATCCACCGATGACATGTTCCCAGGCAACAGGGTTTCAGAATCAATCCCCAGTTAGGCTCCCAGGCTACAGGGTTCCAGAATAAAACCTCAGTCATGTTCCACGTCCACAGGGTTCCAGAATCAATCCTCAGTTAGGTTCCCAGGCTACAGGGTTCCAGAATAAAACCTCACTCATGTTCCCGTTCCACAGGGTTCCAGAACCTAGGCTCAGTCAGGTTCCCAGGGCACAGTATTCCACAATCTAAACAGATGTCATGTTCCCAAGCCACAGTTTTCCAGAATCTCACCTCAGTCATATTCCCAGGGCACAGGGATCGAGAATCAAACTTAAGTCATGTTGCCAGGCCATAGGGTACCACCATCAAACCTCAGTCATATTCCCAGGCCACAGGCTTCCAGAATCAAACGGATTTCATGTTCCCAGGCAACAGGGTTCCAGAATCCAAACCGATGTCATGTTCCCAGGCGACAGGATTCCACAATCTCACCTCAGTCATGTTCCCAGGCAAATGGCTTCCCGAATCAAACCTCAGTCATATTCCCAGGCCACAGGGTTCCAGAATCCACCGATGTCATGTTCCCAGGCCACAGGCTTCCTGAATCAATCCTCAGTTATGTTCCCAGGCTACAGGGTTCCAGAATAAAACCTCAGTTATGTTCCCAGTCCACAGGGTTCCAGAACCAAGGCTCAGTCAGTTTCCCAGGGCACAGTATTCCACAATCTAAACAGATGTCATGTTCCCAGGCCACAGTTTTCTAGAATCTCGCCTCAGTCATGTTCCCAGGTCAATGGTTTCCAGAATCAAACCTCAGTCATATTCCCAGGCCACAGGCTTCCAGAATCCTCCGATATCATGTTCCCAGGCCACAGGGTTCCAGAATCAATCCTCAGTTATGTTCCCAGGCTACAGGGTTCCAGAATAAAACCTCAGTCATGCTCCCAGTCCACAGGGTTCCAGAACCAAGGCTCAGTCAGGTTCCCAGTGCACAGTATTCCACAATCTAAACAGATGTCATGTTCCCAGTCCACATTTTTCCAGAATCCCGCCTGAGTCATGTTCCCAGGCCACAGGGATCTAGAATCAAACCTCAGTCATGTTGCCAGGCCATACGGTACCACCATCAATCCTCAGTCATATTCCCAGGCCACAGGCTTCCAGAATCAAAGAGATTTCATGTTCCCAGGCAACAGGGTTCCAGAATCCAAACCGATGTCATGTTCCCAGGCCACAGGATTCCACAATCTAACCTCAGGCATGTTCCCAGGCCAATGGTTTCCAGAATCATACCTCAGTCATATTCCCAGGCCACAGGGTTTCAGAATCCACCATGTCATGTTCCCAGGCCACAAGGATCCAGAATCAAACCTCAGTCATGTTGCCAGGCCATAGGGTACCACCATCAAACCTCAGTCATATTCCCAGGCCACAAGTTTCCAGAATCAAACCGATGTCATATTCCCAGGCCACAGGGTTTCAGAATCCACCAATGTCATGTTCCCAGTCCACAGGTTTCCAGAACCTAGGCTCAGTCAGGTTCCCAGGGCACAGTATTCCAAAATCTAAACAGATGTCATGTTCCCAGGCCACAGTTTTCCAGAATCACGTCTGAGTGATATTCTCAGCCCACAGGGATCCAGAATCAAACCTCAGTCATGTTACCAGGCAATAGGCTAGCACCATCAAACCTCAGTCATATTCCCAGGCCACAGGTTTCCAGAATCAAAGCGATTTCATGTTCCCAGGCAACAGGGTACCAGAATTCAAACCGATGTCATGTTCCCAGGCCACAGGATTCCACAATCTAACCTCAGTCATGTTCCCAGGCAAATGGCTTCCAGAATCAAACCTCAGTAATATTCCCAGGCCACAGGTTGCCAGAATCCACCGATGTCATTTTCCCAGGCCACAGGGTTCCAGAATCAATCCTCAGTTATGTTCCCAGGCTACAGGGTTCCAGAATGAAACCTCAGTCATGTTCCCAGTCCACAGGGTTCCAAAACCAAGGCTCAGTCAGGTTCCCAGGGCACAGTATTCCACAATCTAAACAAATGTCATGTTCCCAGGCCACAGTTTTCCAGAATCACGCCTCAGTCATGTTCCCAGGCCTCAGGGATCCAGAAACAAACCTCAGTCATGTTGCCAGGCCATAGGGTACCACCATCAAACCTCAGTCATATTCCCAGGCCAATGGTTTCCAGAATGAAACCTCAGTCATATTCCCAGGCCACAGGGTTCCAGAATCCAACCGATGTCGTGTTCCCAGGCCTCAGGATTCCACAAGCAAACCTCAGTCTTTTTCCCAGGACACAGATTTCCAGAATCAACCCGATATCATGTTCCCTGGACACAGTGTTCCAGAATCAAACCTCAGTCATGTTGCCAGGCCACAGGTTTCCACCATCAAACCTCAGACATGTTCCCAGGCCACAGGGTTCCAGAATAAACCCTTTCTCATGTTCCCAGGCCACAGGGTTCCAGAATCCACCGATGACATGTTCCCAGGCAAAAGGGTTCCAGAATCAATCCTCAGTTAGGCTCCCTGGCTACAGGTTTCCAGAATAAAACCTCAGTCATATTCCACGTCCACAGGGTTCCAGAATCAATCCTCAGTTATGTTCCCAGGCTACAGGGTTCCAGAATAAAAGCTCAGTCATGTTCCCAGTCCACAGGGTTCCAGACCAAGGCTCAGTCAGGTTCCCAGGGCACAGTATTCCACAATCTAAACATATATCAAGTTCCCAAGCCCCAGTTTTCCAGAATCTCGCCTCAGTCATGTTTCCAGGCCACAGGGACCCAGAATCAAACCTCAGTCATGTTGCCAGGCCATAGGGTACCACCATCAAACCTCAGTCATATTCCAAGGCAACAGGCTTCCAGAATCAAACGGATTTCATGTTCCCAGGCAACAGGGTTCCAGAATCCAAACCGATGTCATGTTCCCAGGCCTCAGGATTCCACAATCTAACCTCAGTCATGTTTCCAGGCCAATGGTTTCCAGAATCAAACCTCAGTCATATTCCCAGGCCACAGCGTTCCAGAATCCACCGATGTCATCTTCCCAGGCCACAGGGTTCCAGAATCAATCCTCAGTTATGTTCCCAGGCTACAGGGTTCCATTATAAAACCGTTCTCATGTTTCCAGGCTACAGGGTTCCAGAATAAAACCTCAGTCATGTTCCCAGTCCACAGGTTTCCAGAACTAAGGCCCAGTCAGTTTCCCAGGGCACAGTATTCCACAATCTAAACAGATGTCATGTTCCCAGGCCACAGTTTTCCAGAATCAGGCCTCAGTAATGTTCCCAGGCCACAGGGATCCAGAATCAAACCTCAGTCATGTTGCCAGGCCATAGGGTACCACCATCAAACCTCTGTCATATTCCCAGGCCACAAGTTTCCAGAATCAAACCAATGCCATGTTCCCAGGACACAGGGTTCCAGAATCCACCGATGTCATGTTCCCAGTCCACAGGGTTCCAGAACCAAGGCTCAGTCAGGTTCCCAGGGCACAGTATTCCACAATCTAAACAGATGTCATGTTCCCAGGCCACAGTTTTCCAAAATCAGGCCTCAGTCATGTTCCCAGGCCACAGGGATCTAGAATCAAACCTCAGTCATCTTGCCATGCCATAGGGTACCACCATCAACCCTCAGTCATATTCCCAGGACACATTTTTCCAGAATCACACCTAAGACATGTTCCCAGGCCACAGGGATCCAGAATCAAACCTCAGTCATGTTCCCAGTCCACAGGGTTCCAGAACCAAGGCTCAGTCAGGTTCCCAGGGCACAGTATTCCACAATCTAAACAGATGTCATGTTCCCAGGCCACAGGATTCCACAATCTAACCTCAGTCATGTTCCCAGGCAAATGGCTTCCAGAATCAAACCTCAGTCATATTCCCAGGGCAAAGGGTACCAGAATCCAAACCGATGTCATGTTCCCCGGCCACAGGATTCCACAATCTAACCTCAGTCATATTCCCAGGCAAATGGCTTCCAGAATCAAACCTCAGTCATATTACCAGGCCACAGGGTTCCAGAATCCAACCGATGTCATGTTCCCAGGCCACAGGATTCCACAAGCAAACTTCAGTCTTTTTCCCAGGACACAGGTTTCCAGAATCAACCCGATAACATGTTCCTTGGCCACAGTCTTCCAGAATCAAACCTCAGTCATGTTGCCAGGCCACAGGTTTCCACCATCAAACCTCAGACATGTTCCCAGGCCACAGGTTCCAGAATAAAACCGTTATCATGTTCCCAGGCCACAGGGTTCCAGAATCCACCGATGACATGTTCCCAGGCAACAGGGTTTCAGAATCAATCCTCAGTTAGGCACCAAGGCTACAGGGTTCGAGAATAAAACCTCAGTCATGTTCCACGTCTATAGGGTTCCAGAATCAATCCTCAGTTAGGTTCCCAGGCTACAGGGTTCCAGAATAAAACCTCAGTCATGTTCCCAGTCCACAGGGTTCCAGAACCTGGGCTCAGTCAGGTTCCCAGGCCACAGTATTCCATAATCTAAACAGATGTCATTTTCCCAAGAAACAGTTTTCCAGAATCTCGCCTCAGTCATGTTCCCAGGCCACAGGGATCCAGAATCAAACCTCAGTCATGTTGCCAGGCCATAGGGTACCACCATCAAACCTCAGTCATATTCCAAGGCCACAGGCTTCCAGAATCAAACGGATTTCATGTTCCCAGGCAACAGGGTTCCAGAATCCAAACCGATGTCATGTTCCCAGGCCACAGGATTCCACAATCTAACATCAGTCATGTTCCCACGCCACAGGATTCCACAAGCAAACCTCAGTCGTGTTCCCAGGACACAGGATTCCAGAATCAACCCGATATCATGTTCCCTGGCCACAGTCTTCCAGAATCAAACCTCAGTCATGTTGCCAGGCCACAGGGTTCCAGAACATAGGCTCAGTCAGGTTCCCAGGGCACAGTATTCCACAATCTAAACAAATGTCAAGTTCCCAAGCCACAGTTTTCCAGAATCTCGCCTCAGTCATGTTTCCAGGCCACAGGGACCCAGAATCAAACCTCAGTCATGTTGCCAGGCCATAGGGTACCACCATCAAACCTCAGTCATATTCCCAGGCCACAGGCTTCCAGAATCAAACGGATTTCATGTTCCCAGGCAACAGGGTTCCAGAATCCAAACCGATGTCATGTTCCCAGGCCACAGGATTCCACAATCTAACCTCAGTCATATTCCCAGGCCAATGGTTTCCAGAATCAAACCTCAGTCATATTCCTAGGCCACAGTGTTCCAGAATCCACCTATGTCATGTTCCCAGGCCACAGGGTTCCAGAATCAATCCTCAGTTATGTTCCCAGGCTACAGGGTTCCAGAATAAAAGCTCAGTCATGTTCCCAGTCCACAGGGTTCCAGACCAAGGCTCAGTCAGGTTCCCAGGGCACAGTATTCCACAATCTAAACAGATGTCAAGTTCCCAGGCCACAGTTTTCCAGAATCACCCCTCAGTCATGTTCCCAGGCCACAGGGATCCAGAATCAAACCTCAGTCATGTTGCCAGGCCATAGGGTACCACCATCAAACCTCAGTCATATTCCCAGGCCACAGGTTTCCAGAATCAAACCGATGTCATGTTCCCAGGCCACAGGTTTCCACAATCTAACATCAGTCATGTTCCCAGGCCAATGGTTTCCAGAATCAAACCTCAGTCATATTCCCAGGCCACAGGGTTCCAGAATCCAACCGATGTCGTGTTCCCAGGCCTCAGGATTCCACAAGCAAACCTCAGTCTTTTTCCCAGGACACAGATTTCCAGAATCAACCCGATATCATGTTCCCTGGACACAGTCTTCCAGAATCAAACCTCAGTCATGTTGCCAGGCCACAGGTTTCCACCATCAAACCTCAGACATGTTCCCAGCCCACAGGGTTCCAGAATAAAACCTTTCTCATTTTCCCAGGCCACAGGGTTCCAGAATCCACCGATGACATGTTCCCAGGCAAAAGGGTTCCAGAATCAATCCTCAGTTAGGCTCCCTGGCTACAGGTTTCCAGAATAAAACCTCAGTCATATTCCACGTCCACAGGGTTCCAGAATCAATCCTCAGTTATGTTCCCAGGCTACAGGGTTCCAGAATAAAAGCTCAGTCATGTTCCCAGTCCACAGGGTTCCAGACCAAGGCTCAGTCAGGTTCCCAGGGCACAGTATTCCACAATCTAAACATATATCAAGTTCCCAAGCCCCAGTTTTCCAGAATCTCGCCTCAGTCATGTTTCCAGGCCACAGGGACCCAGAATCAAACCTCAGTCATGTTGCCAGGCCATAGGGTACCACCATCAAACCTCAGTCATATTCCAAGGCAACAGGCTTCCAGAATCAAACGGATTTCATGTTCCCAGGCAACAGGGTTCCAGAATCCAAACCGATGTCATGTTCCCAGGCCTCAGGATTCCACAATCTAACCTCAGTCATGTTTCCAGGCCAATGGTTTCCAGAATCAAACCTCAGTCATATTCCCAGGCCACAGCGTTCCAGAATCCACCGATGTCATCTTCCCAGGCCACAGGGTTCCAGAATCAATCCTCAGTTATGTTCCCAGGCTACAGGGTTCCATTATAAAACCGTTCTCATGTTTCCAGGCTACAGGGTTCCAGAATAAAACCTCAGTCATGTTCCCAGTCCACAGGTTTCCAGAACTAAGGCCCAGTCAGTTTCCCAGGGCACAGTATTCCACAATCTAAACAGATGTCATGTTCCCAGGCCACAGTTTTCCAGAATCAGGCCTCAGTAATGTTCCCAGGCCACAGGGATCCAGAATCAAACCTCAGTCATGTTGCCAGGCCATAGGGTACCACCATCAAACCTCTGTCATATTCCCAGGCCACAAGTTTCCAGAATCAAACCAATGCCATGTTCCCAGGACACAGGGTTCCAGAATCCACCGATGTCATGTTCCCAGTCCACAGGGTTCCAGAACCAAGGCTCAGTCAGGTTCCCAGGGCACAGTATTCCACAATCTAAACAGATGTCATGTTCCCAGGCCACAGTTTTCCAAAATCAGGCCTCAGTCATGTTCCCAGGCCACAGGGATCTAGAATCAAACCTCAGTCATCTTGCCATGCCATAGGGTACCACCATCAACCCTCAGTCATATTCCCAGGACACATTTTTCCAGAATCACACCTAAGACATGTTCCCAGGCCACAGGGATCCAGAATCAAACCTCAGTCATGTTCCCAGTCCACAGGGTTCCAGAACCAAGGCTCAGTCAGGTTCCCAGGGCACAGTATTCCACAATCTAAACAGATGTCATGTTCCCAGGCCACAGGATTCCACAATCTAACCTCAGTCATGTTCCCAGGCAAATGGCTTCCAGAATCAAACCTCAGTCATATTCCCAGGGCAAAGGGTACCAGAATCCAAACCGATGTCATGTTCCCCGGCCACAGGATTCCACAATCTAACCTCAGTCATATTCCCAGGCAAATGGCTTCCAGAATCAAACCTCAGTCATATTACCAGGCCACAGGGTTCCAGAATCCAACCGATGTCATGTTCCCAGGCCACAGGATTCCACAAGCAAACTTCAGTCTTTTTCCCAGGACACAGGTTTCCAGAATCAACCCGATAACATGTTCCTTGGCCACAGTCTTCCAGAATCAAACCTCAGTCATGTTGCCAGGCCACAGGTTTCCACCATCAAACCTCAGACATGTTCCCAGGCCACAGGTTCCAGAATAAAACCGTTATCATGTTCCCAGGCCACAGGGTTCCAGAATCCACCGATGACATGTTCCCAGGCAACAGGGTTTCAGAATCAATCCTCAGTTAGGCACCAAGGCTACAGGGTTCGAGAATAAAACCTCAGTCATGTTCCACGTCTATAGGGTTCCAGAATCAATCCTCAGTTAGGTTCCCAGGCTACAGGGTTCCAGAATAAAATCTCACTCATGTTCCCGGTCCACAGGGTTCCAGAACCTAGGCTCAGTCAGGTTCCCAGGGCACAGTATTCCACAATCTAAACAGATGTCATGTTCCCAAGCCACAGTTTTCCAGAATCTCGCCTCAGTCATGTTCCCAAGCAACAGGGATCAAGAATCAAACCTCAGTCATGTTGCCAGGCCATACGGTACCACCATCAAACCTCAGTCATATTCCAAGGCCACAGGTTTCCAGAATCAAACCGATGTCATGTTTCCAGGCCACAGGTTTCAACAATCTAACCTCAGTCATGTTCCCAAGACAATGTTTTCCAGAATCAAACCTCAGTCATATTCCCAGGCCACAGGGTTCCAGAATCCACCGATGACATGTTCCCAGGCAACAGGGTTCCAGAATCAATCCTCAGTTATGTTCCCAGGCTACAGGGTTCCAGAATAAAACCTCAGTCAAGTTCCAATCCACAGGGTTCCAGAATCAATCCTCAGTTAGGTTCCCAGGCTACAGGGTTCCAGAATAAATCCTCACTCATATTCCACGTCCACAGGGTTCCAGAATCAATCCTCAGTTAGGTTCCCAGGCTACAGGGTTCCAGAATAAAACCTCAGTCATGTTCCCAGTCCACAGGGTTCCAGAACCTGGGCTCAGTCAGGTTCCCAGGCCACAGTATTCCATAATCTAAACAGATGTCATTTTCCCAAGAAACAGTTTTCCAGAATCTCGCCTCAGTCATGTTCCCAGGCCACAGGGATCCAGAATCAAACCTCAGTCATGTTGCCAGGCCATAGGGTACCACCATCAAACCTCAGTCATATTCCAAGGCCACAGGCTTCCAGAATCAAACGGATTTCATGTTCCCAGGCAACAGGGTTCCAGAATCCAAACCGATGTCATGTTCCCAGGCCACAGGATTCCACAATCTAACATCAGTCATGTTCCCACGCCACAGGATTCCACAAGCAAACCTCAGTCGTGTTCCCAGGACACAGGATTCCAGAATCAACCCGATATCATGTTCCCTGGCCACAGTCTTCCAGAATCAAACCTCAGTCATGTTGCCAGGCCACAGGGTTCCAGAACCTAGGCTCAGTCAGGTTCCCAGGGCACAGTATTCCACAATCTAAACAAATGTCAAGTTCCCAAGCCACAGTTTTCCAGAATCTCGCCTCAGTCATGTTTCCAGGCCACAGGGACCCAGAATCAAACCTCAGTCATGTTGCCAGGCCATAGGGTACCACCATCAAACCTCAGTCATATTCCCAGGCCACAGGCTTCCAGAATCAAACGGATTTCATGTTCCCAGGCAACAGGGTTCCAGAATCCAAACCGATGTCATGTTCCCAGGCCACAGGATTCCACAATCTAACCTCAGTCATATTCCCAGGCCAATGGTTTCCAGAATCAAACCTCAGTCATATTCCTAGGCCACAGTGTTCCAGAATCCACCTATGTCATGTTCCCAGGCCACAGGGTTCCAGAATCAATCCTCAGTTATGTTCCCAGGCTACAGGGTTCCAGAATAAAAGCTCAGTCATGTTCCCAGTCCACAGGGTTCCAGACCAAGGCTCAGTCAGTTTCCCAGGGCACAGTATTCCACAATCTAAACAGATGTCAAGTTCCCAGGCCACAGTTTTCCAGAATCACCCCTCAGTCATGTTCCCAGGCCACAGGGATCCAGAATCAAACCTCAGTCATGTTGCCAGGCCATAGGGTACCACCATCAAACCTCAGTCATATTCCCAGGCCACAGGTTTCCAGAATCAAACCGATGTCATGTTCCCAGGCCACAGGTTTCCACAATCTAACATCAGTCATGTTCCCAGGCCAATGGTTTCCAGAATCAAACCTCAGTCATATTCCCAGGCCACAGGGTTCCAGAATCCAACCGATGTCGTGTTCCCAGGCCTCAGGATTCCACAAGCAAACCTCAGTCTTTTTCCCAGGACACAGATTTCCAGAATCAACCCGATATCATGTTCCCTGGACACAGTCTTCCAGAATCAAACCTCAGTCATGTTGCCAGGCCACAGGTTTCCACCATCAAACCTCAGACATGTTCCCAGCCCACAGGGTTCCAGAATAAAACCTTTCTCATTTTCCCAGGCCACAGGGTTCCAGAATCCACCGATGACATGTTCCCAGGCAAAAGGGTTCCAGAATCAATCCTCAGTTAGGCTCCCTGGCTACAGGTTTCCAGAATAAAACTTCAGTCATATTCCACGTCCACAGGGTTCCAGAATCAATCCTCAGTTATGTTCCCAGGCTACAGGGTTCCAGAATAAAAGCTCAGTCATGTTCCCAGTCCACAGGGTTCCAGACCAAGGCTCAGTCAGGTTCCCAGGGCACAGTATTCCACAATCTAAACAAATGTCAAGTTCCCAAGCCACAGTTTTCCAGAATCTCGCCTCAGTCATGTTTCCAGGCCACAGGGACACAGGATCAAACCTCAGTCATGTTGCCAGGCAATAGGGTACCACCATCAAACCTCAGTCATATTCCCAGGCCACAGGCTTCCAGAATCAAACGGATTTCATGTTCCCAGGCAACAGGGTTCCAGAATCCAAACCGATGTCATGTTCCCAGGCCACAGGATTCCACAATCTAACCTCAGTCATATTCCCAGGCCAATGGTTTCCAGAATCAAACCTCAGTCATATTCCCAGGCCACAGTGTTCCAGAATCCACCTATGTCATGTTCCCAGGCCACAGGGTCCCAGAATCAATCCTCAGTTATGTTCCCAGGCTACAGGGTTCCAGAATAAAAGCTCAGTCATGTTCCCAGTCCACACGGTTCCAGACCAAAGCTCAGTCAGGTTCCCAGGGCACAGTATTCCACAATCTAAACAAATGTCATGTTCCCAGGCCACAGTTTTCCAGAATCACGCCTCAGTCATGTTCCCAGGCCTCAGGGATCCAGAAACAAACCTCAGTCATGTTGCCAGGCCATAGGGTACCACCATCAAACCTCAGTCATATTCCCAGGCCAATGGTTTCCAGAATGAAACCTCAGTCATATTCCCAGGCCACAGGGTTCCAGAATCCAACCGATGTCGTGTTCCCAGGCCTCAGGATTCCACAAGCAAACCTCAGTCTTTTTCCCAGGACACAGATTTCCAGAATCAACCCGATATCATGTTCCCTGGACACAGTGTTCCAGAATCAAACCTCAGTCATGTTGCCAGGCCACAGGTTTCCACCATCAAACCTCAGACATGTTCCCAGGCCACAGGGTTCCAGAATAAACCCTTTCTCATGTTCCCAGGCCACAGGGTTCCAGAATCCACCGATGACATGTTCCCAGGCAAAAGGGTTCCAGAATCAATCCTCAGTTAGGCTCCCAGGCTACAGGGTTCCAGAATAAAACCTCAGTCATATTCCACGTCCACAGGGTTCCAGAATCAATCCTCAGTTAGGTTCCCAGGCTACAGGGTTCCAGAATAAAACCTCAGTCATGTTCCCAGTCCACAGGGTTCCAAAACCTAGGCTCTCAGGTTTCCAGGGCACAGTATTCCACAATCTAAACAGATGTCATGTTAACAAGCCACAGTTTTCCAGAATCTTGCCTCAGTCATGTTCCCAGGCCACAGGGATCCAGATTCAAACCTCACTCATGTTGCCAGGCCATAGGGTACCACCATCAAACCTCAATCATATTCCAAGTCCACAGGTTTCCAGAATCAAACCGATTTCATATTCCCAGGGAACAGGGTTCCAGAATCCAAACCGATGTCATGTTCCCAGGACACAGGATTCCACAATCTAACCTCAGTCATGTTCCCAGGCCAGTGGTTTCCAGAATCAAACCTCAGTCATATTCCCAGGCCACAGGGTTCCAGAATCCACCGATGACATGTTCCCAGGCAACAGGGTTTCAGAATCAATCCCCAGTTAGGCTCCCAGGCTACAGGGTTCCAGAATAAAACCTCAGTCATGTTCCACGTCCACAGGGTTCCAGAATCAATCCTCAGTTAGGTTCCCAGGCTACAGGGTTCCAGAATAAAACCTCACTCATGTTCCCGTTCCACAGGGTTCCAGAACCTAGGCTCAGTCAGGTTCCCAGGGCACAGTATTCCACAATCTAAACAGATGTCATGTTCCCAAGCCACAGTTTTCCAGAATCTCACCTCAGTCATATTCCCAGGGCACAGGGATCGAGAATCAAACTTAAGTCATGTTGCCAGGCCATAGGGTACCACCATCAAACCTCAGTCATATTCCCAGGCCACAGGCTTCCAGAATCAAACGGATTTCATGTTCCCAGGCAACAGGGTTCCAGAATCCAAACCGATGTCATGTTCCCAGGCGACAGGATTCCACAATCTCACCTCAGTCATGTTCCCAGGCAAATGGCTTCCCGAATCAAACCTCAGTCATATTCCCAGGCCACAGGGTTCCAGAATCCACCGATGTCATGTTCCCAGGCCACAGGCTTCCTGAATCAATCCTCAGTTATGTTCCCAGGCTACAGGGTTCCAGAATAAAACCTCAGTTATGTTCCCAGTCCACAGGGTTCCAGAACCAAGGCTCAGTCAGTTTCCCAGGGCACAGTATTCCACAATCTAAACAGATGTCATGTTCCCAGGCCACAGTTTTCTAGAATCTCGCCTCAGTCATGTTCCCAGGTCAATGGTTTCCAGAATCAAACCTCAGTCATATTCCCAGGCCACAGGCTTCCAGAATCCTCCGATATCATGTTCCCAGGCCACAGGGTTCCAGAATCAATCCTCAGTTATGTTCCCAGGCTACAGGGTTCCAGAATAAAACCTCAGTCATGCTCCCAGTCCACAGGGTTCCAGAACCAAGGCTCAGTCAGGTTCCCAGTGCACAGTATTCCACAATCTAAACAGATGTCATGTTCCCAGTCCACATTTTTCCAGAATCCCGCCTGAGTCATGTTCCCAGGCCACAGGGATCTAGAATCAAACCTCAGTCATGTTGCCAGGCCATACGGTACCACCATCAATCCTCAGTCATATTCCCAGGCCACAGGCTTCCAGAATCAAAGAGATTTCATGTTCCCAGGCAACAGGGTTCCAGAATCCAAACCGATGTCATGTTCCCAGGCCACAGGATTCCACAATCTAACCTCAGGCATGTTCCCAGGCCAATGGTTTCCAGAATCATACCTCAGTCATATTCCCAGGCCACAGGGTTTCAGAATCCACCATGTCATGTTCCCAGGCCACAAGGATCCAGAATCAAACCTCAGTCATGTTGCCAGGCCATAGGGTACCACCATCAAACCTCAGTCATATTCCCAGGCCACAAGTTTCCAGAATCAAACCGATGTCATATTCCCAGGCCACAGGGTTTCAGAATCCACCAATGTCATGTTCCCAGTCCACAGGTTTCCAGAACCTAGGCTCAGTCAGGTTCCCAGGGCACAGTATTCCAAAATCTAAACAGATGTCATGTTCCCAGGCCACAGTTTTCCAGAATCACGTCTGAGTGATATTCTCAGCCCACAGGGATCCAGAATCAAACCTCAGTCATGTTACCAGGCAATAGGCTAGCACCATCAAACCTCAGTCATATTCCCAGGCCACAGGTTTCCAGAATCAAAGCGATTTCATGTTCCCAGGCAACAGGGTACCAGAATTCAAACCGATGTCATGTTCCCAGGCCACAGGATTCCACAATCTAACCTCAGTCATGTTCCCAGGCAAATGGCTTCCAGAATCAAACCTCAGTAATATTCCCAGGCCACAGGTTGCCAGAATCCACCGATGTCATTTTCCCAGGCCACAGGGTTCCAGAATCAATCCTCAGTTATGTTCCCAGGCTACAGGGTTCCAGAATGAAACCTCAGTCATGTTCCCAGTCCACAGGGTTCCAAAACCAAGGCTCAGTCAGGTTCCCAGGGCACAGTATTCCACAATCTAAACAAATGTCATGTTCCCAGGCCACAGTTTTCCAGAATCACGCCTCAGTCATGTTCCCAGGCCTCAGGGATCCAGAAACAAACCTCAGTCATGTTGCCAGGCCATAGGGTACCACCATCAAACCTCAGTCATATTCCCAGGCCAATGGTTTCCAGAATGAAACCTCAGTCATATTCCCAGGCCACAGGGTTCCAGAATCCAACCGATGTCGTGTTCCCAGGCCTCAGGATTCCACAAGCAAACCTCAGTCTTTTTCCCAGGACACAGATTTCCAGAATCAACCCGATATCATGTTCCCTGGACACAGTGTTCCAGAATCAAACCTCAGTCATGTTGCCAGGCCACAGGTTTCCACCATCAAACCTCAGACATGTTCCCAGGCCACAGGGTTCCAGAATAAACCCTTTCTCATGTTCCCAGGCCACAGGGTTCCAGAATCCACCGATGACATGTTCCCAGGCAAAAGGGTTCCAGAATCAATCCTCAGTTAGGCTCCCAGGCTACAGGGTTCCAGAATAAAACCTCAGTCATATTCCACGTCCACAGGGTTCCAGAATCAATCCTCAGTTAGGTTCCCAGGCTACAGGGTTCCAGAATAAAACCTCAGTCATGTTCCCAGTCCACAGGGTTCCAAAACCTAGGCTCTCAGGTTTCCAGGGCACAGTATTCCACAATCTAAACAGATGTCATGTTAACAAGCCACAGTTTTCCAGAATCTTGCCTCAGTCATGTTCCCAGGCCACAGGGATCCAGATTCAAACCTCACTCATGTTGCCAGGCCATAGGGTACCACCATCAAACCTCAATCATATTCCAAGTCCACAGGTTTCCAGAATCAAACCGATTTCATATTCCCAGGGAACAGGGTTCCAGAATCCAAACCGATGTCATGTTCCCAGGACACAGGATTCCACAATCTAACCTCAGTCATGTTCCCAGGCCAGTGGTTTCCAGAATCAAACCTCAGTCATATTCCCAGGCCACAGGGTTCCAGAATCCACCGATGACATGTTCCCAGGCAACAGGGTTTCAGAATCAATCCCCAGTTAGGCTCCCAGGCTACAGGGTTCCAGAATAAAACCTCAGTCATGTTCCACGTCCACAGGGTTCCAGAATCAATCCTCAGTTAGGTTCCCAGGCTACAGGGTTCCAGAATAAAACCTCACTCATGTTCCCGTTCCACAGGGTTCCAGAACCTAGGCTCAGTCAGGTTCCCAGGGCACAGTATTCCACAATCTAAACAGATGTCATGTTCCCAAGCCACAGTTTTCCAGAATCTCACCTCAGTCATATTCCCAGGGCACAGGGATCGAGAATCAAACTTAAGTCATGTTGCCAGGCCATAGGGTACCACCATCAAACCTCAGTCATATTCCCAGGCCACAGGCTTCCAGAATCAAACGGATTTCATGTTCCCAGGCAACAGGGTTCCAGAATCCAAACCGATGTCATGTTCCCAGGCGACAGGATTCCACAATCTCACCTCAGTCATGTTCCCAGGCAAATGGCTTCCCGAATCAAACCTCAGTCATATTCCCAGGCCACAGGGTTCCAGAATCCACCGATGTCATGTTCCCAGGCCACAGGCTTCCAGAATCAATCCTCAGTTATGTTCCCAGGCTACAGGGTTCCAGAATAAAACCTCAGTCATGCTCCCAGTCCACAGGGTTCCAGAACCAAGGCTCAGTCAGGTTCCCAGTGCACAGTATTCCACAATCTAAACAGATGTCATGTTCCCAGTCCACATTTTTCCAGAATCCCGCCTGAGTCATGTTCCCAGGCCACAGGGATCTAGAATCAAACCTCAGTCATGTTGCCAGGCCATACGGTACCACCATCAAACCTCAGTCATATTCCCAGGCCACAGGCTTCCAGAATCAAAGAGATTTCATGTTCCCAGGCAACAGGGTTCCAGAATCCAAACCGATGTCATGTTCCCAGGCCACAGGATTCCACAATCTAACCTCAGGCATGTTCCCAGGCCAATGGTTTCCAGAATCATACCTCAGTCATATTCCCAGGCCACAGGGTTTCAGAATCCACCATGTCATGTTCCCAGGCCACAAGGATCCAGAATCAAACCTCAGTCATGTTGCCAGGCCATAGGGTACCACCATCAAACCTCAGTCATATTCCCAGGCCACAAGTTTCCAGAATCAAACCGATGTCATATTCCCAGGCCACAGGGTTTCAGAATCCACCAATGTCATGTTCCCAGTCCACAGGTTTCCAGAACCTAGGCTCAGTCAGGTTCCCAGGGCACAGTATTCCAAAATCTAAACAGATGTCATGTTCCCAGGCCACAGTTTTCCAGAATCACGTCTGAGTGATATTCTCAGCCCACAGGGATCCAGAATCAAACCTCAGTCATGTTACCAGGCAATAGGCTAGCACCATCAAACCTCAGTCATATTCCCAGGCCACAGGTTTCCAGAATCAAAGCGATTTCATGTTCCCAGGCAACAGGGTACCAGAATTCAAACCGATGTCATGTTCCCAGGCCACAGGATTCCACAATCTAACCTCAGTCATGTTCCCAGGCAAATGGCTTCCAGAATCAAACCTCAGTAATATTCCCAGGCCACAGGTTGCCAGAATCCACCGATGTCATTTTCCCAGGCCACAGGGTTCCAGAATCAATCCTCAGTTATGTTCCCAGGCTACAGGGTTCCAGAATGAAACCTCAGTCATGTTCCCAGTCCACAGGGTTCCAAAACCAAGGCTCAGTCAGGTTCACAGGGCACAGTATTCCACAATCTAAACAGATGTCATGTTCCCATGCCACAGTTTTCCAGAATCACGCCTCAGTCATGTTCCCAGGCCACAGGGATCCAAAATCAAACCTCAGTCATGTTGCCAGGCCATAGGGTGCCACCATCAAACCTCAGTCATATTCCCAGGCCACAGGGTTCCAGAATCCAACCGATGTCGTGTTCCCAGGCCACAGGATTCCACAAGCAAACCTCACTCGTGTTCCCAGGACACATGTTTCCAGAATCAACCCGATATCATGTTCCCTGGACACAGTCTTCCAGAATCAAACCTCAGTCATGTTGCCAGGCCACAGGTTTCCACCATCAAACCTCAGACATATTGCCAGGCCACAGCGTTCCTGAATAAAACCGTTCTCATGTTCCCAGGCCACAGGGTTCCAGAATCCACCGATGACATGTTCCCAGGCAACAGGGTTCCAGAATCAATCCTCAGTTAGGTTCCCAGGCTACAGGGTTCCAGAATAAAACCTCAGTCATGTTATCAGTCCACAGGGTTCCAGAACTTGGGCTCAGTCAGGTTCCCAGGCCACAGTATTCCATAATCTAAACAGATGTCATGTTCCTAAGAAACAGTTTTCCAGAATCTCGCCTCAGTCATGTTCCCAGGCCACAGGGATCCAGAATCAAACCTCAGTTATGTTGCCAGGCCATAGGGTACCACCATCAAACCTCAGTCATATTCCAAGGCAACAGGCTTCCAGAATCAAAAGGATTTCATGTTCCCAGGCAACAGGGTTCCAGAATCCAAACCGATGTCATGTTCCCAGGCCTCGGGATTCCACAATCTAACCTCAGTCATGTTTCCAGGCCAATGGTTTCCAGAATCAAACCTCAGTCATATTCCCAGGCCACAGGGTTCCAGAATCCACCGATGTCATCTTCCCAGGCCACAGGGTTCCAGAATCAATCCTCAGTTATGTTCCCAGGCTACAGGGTTCCAGTATAAAACCGTTCTCATGTTTCCAGGCTACAGGGTTCCAGAATAAAACCTCAGTCATGTTCCCAGTCCACAGGGTTCCAGAACCAAGGCCCAGTCAGTTTCCCAGGGCACAGTATTCCACAATCTAAACAGATGTCATGTTCCCAGGCCACAGTTTTCCAGAATCAGGCCTCAGAAATGTTCCCAGGCCACAGGGATCCAGAATCAAACCTCAGTCATGTTGCCAGGCCATAGGGTACCACCATCAAACCTCTGTCATATTCCCAGGCCAAAAGTTTCCAGAATCAAACCAATGCCATGTTCCCAGGACACAGGATTCCAGAATCCACCGATGTCATGTTCCCAGTCCACAGGGTTCCAGAACCAAAGCTCAGTCACGTTCCCAGGGCACAGTATTCCACAATCTAAACAGATGTCATGTTCCCAGGCCACAGTTTTCCAGAATCACGCCTCAGTCATGTTCCCAGGCCACAGGGATCTAGAATCAAACCTCAGTCATCTTGCCATGCCAAAGGGTACCACCATCAACCCTCAGTCATATTCCCAGGACACATTTTTCCAGAATCACACCTAAGACATGTTCCCAGGCCACAGGGTTCCAGAACCAAGGCTCAGTCAGGTTCCCAGGGCACAGTATTCCACAATCTAAACAGATGTCATGTTCCCAGGCCACAGGATTCCACAATCTAACCTCAGTCATGTTCCCAGGCAAATGGCTTCCAGAATCAAACCTCAGTCATATTCCCAGGGCAAAGGGTACCAGAATCCAAACCCATGTCATGTTCCAGGGCCACAGGATTCCACAATCTAACCTCAGGCATGTTCCCAGGCCAATGGTTTCCAGAATCAAACCTCAGTCATATTCCCAGACCACAGGGTTCCAGAATCCACCGATGTCATGTTCCCAGGCCACAAGGATCCAGAATCAAACCTCAGTCATGTTGCCAGGCCACAGGTTTCCACCATCAAACCTCAGACATATTCCCAGGACACAGTGTTCCAGAATAAAACCGTTCTCATGTTCCCAGGCTACAGGGTTCCAGAATAAAACCTCAGTCATGTTCCAAGTCCACAGGGTTCCAGAATCAAACCTCACTTAGGTTCCCAGGCTACAGGGTTCCAGAATAAAACCTCAGTCATGTTCCCAGTCCACAGGGTTCCAGAACCTGGGCTCAGTCAGGTTCCCAGGCCACAGTATTCCATAATCTAAACAGATGTCATGTTCCCAAGAAACAGTTTTCCAGAAACTCGCCTCAGTCAAGTTCCCAGGCAACAGGGATCCAGAATCAAACCTCAGTCATGTTGCCAGGCCATAGGGTACCACCATCAAACCTCAGTCATATTAAAAGGCCACAGGCTTCCATAATCAAACGGATTTCATGTTCCCACGCAACAGGGTTCCAGAATCCAAACCGATGTCATGTTCCATAGGCCACAGGATTCCACAATCTAACATCACTCATGTTCCCAGGCCACAGGATTCCACAAGCAAACCTCAGTCGTGTTCCAAGGACACAGGTTTCCAGAATCAACCCGATATCATGTTCCCTGGCCACAGTCTTCCAGAATCAAACCTCAGTCATGTTGCCAGGCCACAGGGTTCCAGAACCTAGGCTCAGTCAGGTTCCCAGGGCACAGTATTCCACAATCTAAACAAATGTCAAATTCCCAAGCCACAGTTTTCCAGAATCTCGCCTCAGTCATGTTTCCAGGCCACAGGGACCCAGAATCAAACCTCAGTCATGTTGCCAGGCCATAGCGTACCATCATCAAACCTCAGTCATATTCCCAGGCCACAGGCTTCCAGAATCAAACGGATTTCATGTTCCCAGGCAACAGGGTTCCAGAATCCAAACCGATGTCATGTTCCCAGGCCACAGGATTCCACAATCTAACCTCAGTCATATTCCCAGGCCAATGGTTTCCAGAATCAAACCTCAGTCATATTCCTAGGCCACAGTGTTCCAGAATCCACCTATGTCATGTTCCCAGGCCACAGGGTTCCAGAATTAATCCTCAGTTATGTTCCCAGGCTACAGGGTTCCAGAATAAAAGCTCAGTCATGTTCCCAGTCCACAGGGTTCCAGACCAAGGCTCAGTCAGCTTCCCAGGGCACAGTATTCCACAATCTAAACAGATGTCATGTTCCCAGGCCACAGGTTTCCACAATCTAACATCAGTCATGTTCCCAGGCCAATGGTATCCAGAATCAAACCTCAGTCATATTCCCAGGCCACAGGGTTCCAGAATCCAACCGATGTCGTGTTCCCAGGCCTCAGGATTCCACAAGCAAACCTCAGTCTTTTTCCCAGGACACAGATTTCCAGAATCAACCCGATATCATGTTCCCTGGACACAGTCTTCCAGAATCAAACCTCAGTTATGTTGCCAGGCCACAGGTTTCCACCATCAAACCTCAGACATGTTCCCAGGCCACAGGGTTCCAGAATAAAACCTCAGTCATGTTCCCAGTCCACAGGGTTCCAGAACCTAGGCTCTCAGGTTCCCAGGGCACAGTATTCCACAATCTAAACAGATGTCATGTTAACAAGCCACAGTTTTCCATAATCTTGCCTCAGTCATGTTCCCAGGCCACAGGGATCCAGATTCAAACCTCACTCATGTTGCCAGGCCATAGGGTACCACCATCAAACCTCAGTCATATTCCAAGTCCACAGGTTTCCAGAATCAAACCGATTTCATGTTCCCAGGCAACAGGGTTCCAGAATCCAAACCGATGTCATGTTCCCAGGACACAGGATTCCACAATCTAACCTCAGTCATGTTCCCAGGCCAGTGGTTTCCAGAATCAAACCTCAGTCATATTCCCAGGCCACAGGGTTACAGAATCCACCGATATCATGTTCCCAGGCCACAGGGTTCCAGAATCAATCCTCAGTTATGTTCCCAGGGTACAGGGTTCCAGAATAAAAGCTCAGTCATGTTCCCAGTCCACAGGGTTCCAGACCAAGGCTCAGTCAGGTTCCCAGGGCACAGTATTCCACAATCTAAACAGATGTCATGTTCCCAGGCCACAGTTTTCCAGAATCACCCCTCAGTCATGTTCCCAGGCCACAGGGATCCAGAATCAAACCTCAGTCATGTTGCCAGGCCATAGGGTACCACCATCAAACCTCAGTCATATTCCCAGGCCACAGGTTTCCAGAATCAAACCGATGTCATGTTCCCAGGCCACAGGTTTCCACAATCTAACATCAGTCATGTTCCCAGGCCAATGGTATCCACAATCAAACCTCAGTCATATTCCCAGGCCACAGGGTTCCAGAATCCAACCGATGTCGTGTTCCCAGGCCTCAGGATTCCACAAGCAAACCTCAGTCTTTTTCCCAGGACACAGATTTCCAGAATCAACCCGATATCATGTTCCCTGGACACAGTCTTCCAGAATCAAACCTCAGTTATGTTGCCAGGCCACAGGTTTCCACCATCAAACCTCAGACATGTTCCCAGGCCACAGGGTTCCAGAATAAAACCTTTCTCATGTTCCCAGGCCACAGGGTTCCAGAATCCACCGATGACATGTTCCCACGCAAAAGGGTTCCAGAATCAATCCTCAGTTAGGCTCCCTGGCTACAGGGTTCCAGAATAAAACCTCAGTCATATTGCACGTCCACAGGTTTCCAGAATCAATCCTCAGTTAGGTTCCCAGGCTACAGGGTTCCAGAATAAAACCTCAGTCATGTTCCCAGTCCACAGGGTTCCAGAACCTAGGCTCTCAGGTTCCCAGGGCACAGTATTCCACAATCTAAACAGATGTCATGTTAACAAGCCACAGTTTTCCATAATCTTGCCTCAGTCATGTTCCCAGGCCACAGGGATCCAGATTCAAACCTCACTCATGTTGCCAGGCCATAGGGTACCACCATCAAACCTCAGTCATATTCCAAGTCCACAGGTTTCCAGAATCAAACCGATTTCATGTTCCCAGGCAACAGGGTTCCAGAATCCAAACCGATGTCATGTTCCCAGGACACAGGATTCCACAATCTAACCTCAGTCATGTTCCCAGGCCAGTGGTTTCCAGAATCAAACCTCAGTCATATTCCCAGGCCACAGGGTTACAGAATCCACCGATATCATGTTCCCAGGCCACAGGGTTCCAGAGTCAATCCTCAGTTATGTTCCCAGGCTACAGGGTTCCCGAATAAAACCTCAGTCATGTTCTCATTCCAAAGGGTTCCAGAACCAAGGCTCAGTCAGGTTCCCAGGGCACAGTATTCCACAATCTAAACAGATGTCATGTTCCCAGGCCACAGTTTGCCAGAATCACGCCTCAGTCATGTTCCCAGGCCACAGGGATACAGAATCAAACCTCAGTCATGTTGCCAGGCCATAGGGTACCACCATCAAACCTCAGTCATATTCCCAGGCCACAGGGTTCCAGAATCCAACCGATGTCATGTTCCCAGGCCACAGGATTCTACAAGCAAAACTCAGTCTTTTTCCCAGGACACAGGTTTCCAGAATCAACCCGATAACATGTTCCTTGGCCACAGTCTTCCAGAATCAAACCTCAGTCATGTTGCCAGGCCACAGGTTTCCACCATCAACCCTCAGACATGTTCCCAGGCCACAGGTTCCAGAATAAAACCGTTCTCATGTTCCCAGGCCACAGGGTTCCAGAATCCACCGATGACATGTTCCCAGGCAACAGGTTTTCAGAATCAATCCTCAGTTAGGCTCCCAGGCTACAGGGTTCCAGAATAAAACCTCAGTCATGTTCCACGTCTATAGGGTTCCAGAATCAATCTTCAGTTAGGTTCCCAGGCTACAGGGTTCCAGAATAAAACCTCACTCATGTTCCCGGTCCACAGGGTTCCAGAACCTAGGCTCAGTCAGGTTCCCAGGGCACAGTATTCCACAATCTAAACAGATGTCATGTTCCCAAGCCACAGTTTTCCAGAATCTCGCCTCAGTCATGTTCCCAAGCCACAGGGAACAAGAATCAAACCTCAGTCATGTTGCCAGGCCATACGGTACCACCATCAAACCTCAGTCATATTCCCAGGCCACAGGCTTCCAGAATCAAACAGATTTCATGTTCCCAGGCAACAGGGTTCCAGAATCCAAACCGATGTCATGTTCCCAGGCCACAGGATTCCACAATCTAACCTCAGGCATGTTCCCAGGCCAATGGTTTCCAGAATCAAACCTCAGTCATATTCCCAGGCCACAGGGTTCCAGAATCCACCGATGTCATGTTCCCAGGCCACAAGGATCCAGAATCAAACCTCAGTCATGTTGCCAGGCCATAGGGTACCACCATCAAACCTCAGTCATATTCCCAGGACACAAGTTTCCAGAATCAAACCGATGTCATATTCCCAGGCCACAGGGTTTCAGAATCCACTGATGTCATGTTCCCAGTCCACAGGGTTCCAGAACCTAGGCTCAGTCAGGTTCCCAGGGCACAGTATTCCACAATCTAAACAGATGTCATATTCCCAGGCCACAGTTTTCCAGAATCACGTCTGAGTGATGTTCTCAGCCCACAGGGATCCAGAATCAAACCTCAGTCATGTTGCCATGACATAGGGTACCACCATCAAACCTCAGTCATATTCCCAGGCCACATTTCTCAAGAATCACGCCTCAGTCATGTTCCCAGACCACAGGGATCCAGAATCAAACCTCAGTCATGTTGCCAGGCCATAGGATGCCACCATCAAACCTCAGTCATATTCCCAGCGCACAGGGTTCCAGAATCCAACCGATGTCATGTTCCCAGGCCACAGGTTTCCACAATCTAACATCTGTCATGTTCCCAGGCCAATGGTATCCAGAATCAAACCTCAGTCATATTCCCAGGCCACAGGGTTCCAGAATCCAACCGATGTCGTGTTCCCAGGCCTCAGGATTCCACAAGCAAACCTCAGTCTTTTTCCCAGGACACAGATTTCCAGAATCAACCCGATATCATGTTCCCTGGACACAGTCTTCCAGAATCAAACCTCAGTTATGTTGCCAGGCCACAGGTTTCCATCATCAAACCTCAGACATGTTCCCAGGCCACAGGGTTCCAGAATAAAACCTTTCTCATGTTCCCAGGCCACAGGGTTCCAGAATCCACCGATGACATGTTCCCACGCAAAAGGGTTCCAGAATCAATCCTCAGTTAGGCTCCCTGGCTACAGGGTTCCAGAATAAAACCTCAGTCATATTGCACGTCCACAGGGTTCCAGAATCAATCCTCAGTTAGGTTCCCAGGCTACAGGGTTCCAGAATAAAACCTCAGTCATGTTCCCAGTCCACAGGGTTCCAGAACCTAGGCTCTCAGGTTCCCAGGGCACAGTATTCCACAATCTAAACAGATGTCATGTAAACAAGCCACAGTTTTCCATAATCTTGCCTCAGTCATGTTCCCAGGCCACAGGGATCCAGATTCAAACCTCACTCATGTTGCCAGGCCATAGGGTACCACCATCAAACCTCAGTCATATTCCAAGTCCACAGGTTTCCAGAATCAAACCGATTTCATGTTCCCAGGCAACAGGGTTCCAGAATCCAAACCGATGTCATGTTCCCAGGACACAGGATTCCACAATCTAACCTCAGTCATGTTCCCAGGCCAGTGGTTTCCAGAATCAAACCTCAGTCATATTCCCAGGCCACAGGGTTACAGAATCCACCGATATCATGTTCCCAGGCCACAGGGTTCCAGAGTCAATCCTCAGTTATGTTCCCAGGCTACAGGGTTCCCGAATAAAACCTCAGTCATGTTCTCATTCCAAAGGGTTCCAGAACCAAGGCTCAGTCAGGTTCCCAGGGCACAGTATTCCACAATCTAAACAGATGTCATGTTCCCAGGCCACAGTTTGCCAGAATCACGCCTCAGTCATGTTCCCAGGCCACAGGGATACAGAATCAAACCTCAGTCATGTTGCCAGGCCATAGGGTACCACCATCAATCCTCAGTCATATTCCCAGGCCACAGGGTTCCAGAATCCAACCGATGTCATGTTCCCAGGCCACAGGATTCTACAAGCAAAACTCACTCTTTTTCCCAGGACACAGGTTTCCAGAATCAACCCGATAACATGTTCCTTGGCCACAGTCTTCCAGAATCAAACCTCAGTCATGTTGCCAGGCCACAGGTTTTCACCATCAACCCTCAGACATGTTCCCAGGCCACAGGTTCCAGAATAAAACCGTTCTCATGTTCCCAGGCCACAGGGTTCCAGAATCCACCGATGACATGTTCCCAGGCAACAGGTTTTCAGAATCAATCCTCAGTTAGGCTCCCAGGCTACAGGGTTCCAGAATAAAACCTCAGTCATGTTCCACGTCTATAGGGTTCCAGAATCAATCTTCAGTTAGGTTCCCAGGCTACAGGGTTCCAGAATAAAACCTCACTCATGTTCCCGGTCCACAGGGTTCCAGAACCTAGGCTCAGTCAGGTTCCCAGGGCACAGTATTCCACAATCTAAACAGATGTCATGTTCCCAAGCCACAGTTTTCCAGAATCTCGCCTCAGTCATGTTCCCAGGCCACAGGGAACAAGAATCAAACCTCAGTCATGTTGCCAGGCCATACGGTACCACCATCAAACCTCAGTCATATTCCCAGGCCACAGGCTTCCAGAATCAAACAGATTTCATGTTCCCAGGCAACAGGGTTCCAGAATCCAAACCGATGTCATGTTCCCAGGCCACAGGATTCCACAATCTAACCTCAGGCATGTTCCCAGGCCAATGGTTTCCAGAATCAAACCTCAGTCATATTCCCAGGCCACAGGGTTCCAGAATCCACCGATGTCATGTTCCCAGGCCACAAGGATCCAGAATCAAACCTCAGTCATGTTGCCAGGCCATAGGGTACCACCATCAAACCTCAGTCATATTCCCAGGACACAAGTTTCCAGAATCAAACCGATGTCATATTCCCAGGCCACAGGGTTTCAGAATCCACTGATGTCATGTTCCCAGTCCACAGGGTTCCAGAACCTAGGCTCAGTCAGGTTCCCAGGGCACAGTATTCCACAATCTAAACAGATGTCATATTCCCAGGCCACAGTTTTCCAGAATCACGTCTGAGTGATGTTCTCAGCCCACAGGGATCCAGAATCAAACCTCAGTCATGTTGCCATGACATAGGGTACCACCATCAAACCTCAGTCATATTCCCAGGCCACATTTCTCAAGAATCACGCCTGAGTCATGTTCCCAGGCCACAGGGATCCAGAATCAAACCTCATTCATGTTACCAGGCAATAGGCTAGCACCATCAAACCTCAGTCATATTCCCAGGCCACAGGTTTCCAGAATCAAACCGATTTCATGTTCCCAGGCAACAGGGTACAAGAATTCAAACCGATGTCATGTTCCCAGGCCACAGGATTCCACAATCTAACCTCAGTCATGTTCCCAGGAAAATGGCTTCCAGAATCAAACCTCATTCATATTCCCAGGCCACAGGTTTCCAGAATCCATCGATGTCACTTTCCCAGGCCACAGCGTTCCAGAATCAATCCTCAGTTATGTTCCCAGGCTACAGGCTTCCAGAATGAAACCTCAGTCATGTTTCCAGTCCATAGGGTTCCAAAACCAAGGCTCAGTCAGGTTCACAGGGCACAGTATTCCACAATCTAAACAGATGTCATGTTCCCATGCCACAGTTTTCCAGAATCACGCCTCAGTCATGTTCCCAGGCCACAGGGATCCAGAATCAAACCTCAGTCATGTTGCCAGGCCATAGGATGCCACCATCAAACCTCAGTCATATTCCCAGCCCACAGGGTTCCAGAATCCAACCGATGTCGTGTTCCCAGGCCACAGGATTCCACAAGCAAACCTCACTCGTGTTCCCAGGACACATGTTTCCAGAATCAACCCGATATCATGTTCCCTGGACACAGTCTTCCAGAATCAAACCTCAGTCATGTTGCCAGGCCACAGGTTTCCACCATCAAACCTCAGACATGTTCCCAGGCCACAGGTTCCAGAATAAAACCGTTCTCATGTTCCCAGTCCACAGGGTTCCAGAATCCACCGATGACATGTTCCCAGGCAACAGGGTTTCAGAATCAATCCTCAGTTAGGCTCCAAGGCTACAGGTTTCGAGAATAAAACCTCAGTCATGTTCCACGTCCATAGGGTTCCAGAATCAATCCTCAGTTAGGTTCCCAGGCTACAGGTTTCCAGAATAAAACCTCAGTCATGTTCCACGTCCACGGGGTTCTAGAATCAATCCTCAGTTAGGTTCACAGGCTACAGGGTTCCAGAATAAAATCTCAGTCATGTTCCCAGTCCACAGGGTCCCAGAACCTAGGCACAGTCAGGTTCCCAGTGCACAGTATTCCACAATCTAAACACATGTCATGTTCCCAAGGCACATTTTTCAAGAATCTCGCCTCAGTCATGTTCCCAGGACACAGGGATCCAGATTCAAACCTAAGTCATGTTGCCAGGCCATAGGGTACCACCATCAAACCTCAGTCATATTCCCAGGCCACAAGTTTCCAGAATCAAACCGATGTCACGTTCCCAGGCCAAAGGGTTCCAGAATCAATCCTCAGTTATGTTCCCAGGCTACAGGGTTCCAGAATAAAAGCTCAGTCATGTTCCCAGTCCACAGGGTTCCAGACCAAGGCTCAGTCAGGTTCCCAGGGCACAGTATTCCACAATCTAAACAGATGTCATGTTCCCAGGCCACAGTTTTCCAGAATCACGCCTCAGTCATGTTCCCAGGCCTCAGGGATCCAGAAACAAACCTCAGTCATGTTGCCAGGCCATAGGGTACCACCATCAAACCTCAGTCATATTCCCAGGCCACAGGTTTCCAGAATGAAACCGATGTCATATTCCCAGGCCACAGGTTTCCACAATCTAACATCAGTCATGTTCCCAGGCCAATGGTTTCCAGAATCAAACCTCAGTCATATTCCCAGGCCACAGGGTTCCAGAATCCAACCGATGTCGTGTTCCCAGGCCTCAGGATTCCACAAGCAAACCTCAGTCTTTTTCCCAGGACACAGATTTCCAGAATCAACCCGATATCATGTTCCCTGGACACAGTGTTCCAGAATCAAACCTTAGTCATGTTGCCAGGCCACAGGTTTGCACCATCAAACCTCAGATATGTTCCCAGGCCACAGGGTTCCAGAATAAAACCTTTCTCATGTTCCCAGGCCACAGGGTTCCAGAATCCACCGATGACATGTTCCCAGGCAAAAGGGTTCCAGAATCAATCCTCAGTTAGGCTCCCAGGCTACAGGGTTCCAGATTAAAACCTCAGTCATATTCCACGTCCACAGGGTTCCAGAATCAATCCTCAGTTAGGTTCCCAGGCTACAGGGTTCCAGAACAAAATCTCAGTCATGTTCCCAGTCCACAGGGTTCCAAAACCTAGGCTCTCAGGTTTCCAGGGCACAGTATTCCACAATCTAAACAGATGTCATGTTAACAAGCCACAGTTTTCCAGAATCTTGCCTCAGTCATGTTCCCAGGCCACAGGGATCCAGATTCAAACCTCACTCATGTTGCCAGGCCATAGGGTACCACCATCAAACCTCAATCATATTCCAAGTCCACAGGTTTCCAGAATCCAACCGATTTCATATTCCCAGGCAACAGGGTTCCAGAATCCAAACCGATGTCATGTTCCCAGGACACAGGATTCCACAATCTAACCTCAGTCATGTTCCCAGACCAGTGGTTTCCAGAATCAAACCTCAGTCATATTCCCAGGCCACAGGGTTACAGAATCCACCGATATCATGTTCCCAGGCCACAGGGTTCCAGAATCAATCCTCAGTTATGTTGCCAGGCTACAGGGTTCCCGAATAAAACCTCAGTCATGTTCTCATTCCAAAGGGTTCCAGAACCAAGGCTCAGTCAGGTTCCCAGGGCACAGTATTCCACAATCTAAACAGATGTCATGTTCCCAGGACACAGTTTGCCAGAATCACGCCTCAGTCATGTTCCCAGGCCACAGGGATACAGAATCAAACCTCAGTCATGTTGCCAGGCCATAGGGTACCACCATCAAACCTCAGTCATATTCCCAGGCCACAGGGTTCCAGAATCCAACCGATGTCATGTTCCCAGGCCACAGGATTATACAAGCAAAACTCAGTCTTTTTCCCAGGACACAGGTTTCCAGAATCAACCCGATAACATGTTCCTTGGCCACAGTCTTCCAGAATCAAACCTCAGACATGTTCCCAGGCCACAGGTTCCAGAATAAAACCGTTCTCATGTTCCCAGGCCACAGGGTTCCAGAATCCACCGATGACATGTTCCCAGGCAACAGGGTTTCAGAATCAATCCCCAGTTAGGCTCCCAGGCTACAGGGTTCCAGAATAAAACCTCAGTCATGTTCCACGTCCACAGGGTTCCAGAATCAATCCTCAGTTAGGTTCCCAGGCTACAGGGTTCCAGAATAAAACCTCACTCATGTTCCCGGTCCACAGGGTTCTAGAACCTAGGCTCAGTCAGGTTCCCAGGGCACAGTATTCCACAATCTAAACAGATGTCATGTTCCCAAGCCATAGTTTTCCAGAATCTCGCCTCAGTCATGTTCCCAAGCCACAGGGATCAAGAATCAAACCTCAGTCATGTTGCCAGGCCATACGGTACCACCATCAAACCTCAGTCATATTCCCAGGCCACAGGCTTCCAGAATCAAAGAGATTTCATGTTCCCAGGCAACAGGGTTCCAGAATCCAAACCGATGTCATGTTCCCAGGCCACAGGATTCCACAATCTAACCTCAGGCATGTTCCCAGGCCAATGGTTTCCAGAATCATACCTCAGTCATATTCCCAGGCCACAGGGTTCCAGAATCCACCGATGTCATGTTCCCAGGCCACAAGGATCCAGAATCAAACCTCAGTCATGTTGCCAGGCCATAGGGTACCACCATCAAACCTCAGTCATATTCCCAGGCCACAAGTTTCCAGAATCAAACCGATGTCATATTCCCAGGCCACAGGGTTTCAGAATCCACCGATGTCATGTTCCCAGTCCACAGGTTTCCAGAACCTAGGCTCAGTCAGGTTCCCAGGGCACAGTATTCCACAATCTAAACAGATGTCATGTTCCCAGGCCACAGTTTTCCAGAATCACGTCTGAGTGATATTCTCAGCCCACAGGGATCCAGAATCAAACCTCATTCATGTTACCAGGCAATAGGCTAGCACCATCAAACCTCAGTCATATTCCCAGGCCACAGGTTTCCAGAATCAAAGCGATTTCATGTTCCCAGGCAACAGGGTACCAGAATTCAAACAGATGTCATGTTCCCAGGCCACAGGATTCCACAATCTAACCTCAGTCATGTTCCCAGGCAAATGGCTTCCAGAATCAAACCTCAGTCATATTCCCAGGCCACAGGTTGCCAGAATCCACCGATGTCATTTTCCCAGGCCACAGGGTTCCAGAATCAATCCTCAGTTATTTTCCCAGGCTACAGGGTTCCAGAATGAAACCTCAGTCATGTTCCCAGTCCACAGGGTTCCAAAACCAAGGCTCAGTCAGGTTCACAGGGCACAGTATTCCACAATCTAAACAGATGTCATGTTCCCATGCCACAGTTTTCCAGAATCACGCCTCAGTCATGTTCCCAGGCCACAGGGATCCAAAATCAAACCTCAGTCATGTTGCCAGGCCATAGGGTGCCACCATCAAACCTCAGTCATATTCCCAGGCCACAAGGTTCCAGAATCCAACCGATGTCGTGTTCCCAGGCCACAGGATTCCACAAGCAAACCTCACTCGTGTTCCCAGGACACATGTTTCCAGAATCAACCCGATATCATGTTCCCTGGACACAGTCTTCCAGAATCAAACCTCAGTCATGTTGCCAGTCCACAGGTTTCCACCATCAAACCTCAGACATATTCCCAGGCCACAGCGTTCCTGAATAAAACCGTTCTCATGTTCCCAGGCCACAGGGTTCCAGAATCCACCGATGACATGTTCCCAGGCAACAGGGTTCCAGAATCAATCCTCAGTTAGGTTCCCAGGCTACAGGGTTCCAGAATAAAACCTCAGTCATGTTATCAGTCCACAGGTTTCCAGAACTTGGGCTCAGTCAGGTTCCCAGGCCACAGTATTCCATAATCTAAACTGATGTCATGTTCCTAAGAAACAGTTTTCCAGAATCTTGCCTCAGGCATGTTCCCAGGCCACAGGGATCCAGAATCAAACCTCAGTTATGTTGCCAGGCCATAGGGTACCACCATCAAACCTCAGTCATATTCCAAGGCAACAGGATTCCAGAATCAAACGGATTTCATGTTCCCAGGCAACAGGGTTCCAGAATCCAAACCGATGTCATGTTCCCAGGCCTCGGGATTCCACAATCTAACCTCAGTCATGTTTCCAGGCCAATGGTTTCCAGAATCAAACCTCAGTCATATTCCCAGGCCACAGGGTTCCAGAATCCAACCGATGTCGTGTTCCCAGGCCTCAGGATTCCACAAGCAAACCTCAGTCTTTTTCCCAGGACACAGATTTTCAGAATCAACCCGATATCATGTTCCCTGGACACAGTCTTCCAGAATCAAACCTCAGTTATGTTGCCAGGCCACAGGTTTCCACCATCAAACCTCAGACATGTTCCCAGGCCACCGGGTTCCAGAATAAAACCTTTCTCATGTTCCCAGGCCACAGGGTTCCAGAATCCACCGATGACATGTTCCCACGCAAAAGGGTTCCAGAATCAATCCTCAGTTAGGCTCCCTGGCTACAGGGTTCCAGAATAAAACCTCAGTCATATTGCACGTCCACAGGGTTCCAGAATCAATCCTCAGTTAGGTTCCCAGGCTACAGGGTTCCAGAATAAAACCTCAGTCATGTTCCCAGTCCACAGGGTTCCAGAACCTAGGCTCTCAGGTTCCCAGGGCACAGTATTCCACAATCTAAACAGATGTCATGTTAACAAGCCACAGTTTTCCATAATCTTGCCTCAGTCATGTTCCCAGGCCACAGGGATCCAGATTCAAACCTCACTCATGTTGCCAGGCCATAGGGTACCACCATCAAACCTCAGTCATATTCCAAGTCCACAGGTTTCCAGAATCAAACCGATTTCATGTTCCCAGGCAACAGGGTTCCAGAATCCAAACCGATGTCATGTTCCCAGGACACAGGATTCCACAATCTAACCTCAGTCATGTTCCCAGGCCAGTGGTTTCCAGAATCAAACCTCAGTCATATTCCCAGGCCACAGGGTTACAGAATCCACCGATATCATGTTCCCAGGCCACAGGGTTCCAGAGTCAATCCTCAGTTATGTTCCCAGGCTACAGGGTTCCCGAATAAAACCTCAGTCATGTTCTCATTCCAAAGGGTTCCAGAACCAAGGCTCAGTCAGGTTCCCAGGGCACAGTATTCCACAATCTAAACAGATGTCATGTTCCCAGGCCACAGTTTGCCAGAATCACGCCTCAGTCATGTTCCCAGGCCACAGGGATACAGAATCAAACCTCAGTCATGTTGCCAGGCCATAGGGTACCACCATCAAACCTCAGTCATATTCCCAGGCCACAGGGTTCCAGAATCCAACCGATGTCATGTTCCCAGGCCACAGGATTCTACAAGCAAAACTCAGTCTTTTTCCCAGGACACAGGTTTCCAGAATCAACCCGATAACATGTTCCTTGGCCACAGTCTTCCAGAATCAAACCTCAGTCATGTTGCCAGGCCACAGGTTTCCACCATCAACCCTCAGACATGTTCCCAGGCCACAGGTTCCAGAATAAAACCGTTCTCATGTTCCCAGGCCACAGGGTTCCAGAATCCACCGATGACATGTTCCCAGGCAACAGGTTTTCAGAATCAATCCTCAGTTAGGCTCCCAGGCTACAGGGTTCCAGAATAAAACCTCAGTCATGTTCCACGTCTATAGGGTTCCAGAATCAATCTTCAGTTAGGTTCCCAGGCTACAGGGTTCCAGAATAAAACCTCACTCATGTTCCCGGTCCACAGGGTTCCAGAACCTAGGCTCAGTCAGGTTCCCAGGGCACAGTATTCCACAATCTAAACAGATGTCATGTTCCCAAGCCACAGTTTTCCAGAATCTCGCCTCAGTCATGTTCCCAAGCCACAGGGAACAAGAATCAAACCTCAGTCATGTTGCCAGGGCATACGGTACCACCATCAAACCTCAGTCATATTCCCAGGCCACAGGCTTCCAGAATCAAACAGATTTCATGTTCCCAGGCAACAGGGTTCCAGAATCCAAACCGATGTCATGTTCCCAGGCCACAGGATTCCACAATCTAACCTCAGGCATCTTCCCAGGCCAATGGTTTCCAGAATCAAACCTCAGTCATATTCCCAGGCCACAGGGTTCCAGAATCCACCGATGTCATGTTCCCAGGCCACAAGGATCCAGAATCAAACCTCAGTCATGTTGCCAGGCCATAGGGTACCACCATCAAACCTCAGTCATATTCCCAGGACACAAGTTTCCAGAATCAAACCGATGTCATATTCCCAGGCCACAGGGTTTCAGAATCAACTGATGTCATGTTCCCAGTCCACAGGGTTCCAGAACCTAGGCTCAGTCAGGTTCCCAGGGCACAGTATTCCACAATCTAAACAGGTGTCATATTCCCAGGCCACAGTTTTCCAGAATCACGTCTGAGTGATGTTCTCAGCCCACAGGGATCCAGAATCAAACCTCAGTCATGTTGCCATGACATAGGGTACCACCATCAAACCTCAGTCATATTCCCAGGCCACATTTCTCAAGAATCACGCCTCAGTCATGTTCCCAGGCCACAGGGATCCAGAATCAAACCTCAGTCATGTTGCCAGGCCATAGGATGCCACCATCAAACCTCAGTCATATTCCCAGCCCACAGGGTTCCAGAATCCAACCGATGTCATGTTCCCAGGCCACAGGTTTCCACAATCTAACATCAGTCATGTTCCCAGGCCAATGGTATCCAGAATCAAACCTCAGTCATATTCCCAGGCCACAGGGTTCCAGAATCCAACCGATGTCGTGTTCCCAGGCCTCAGGATTCCACAAGCAAACCTCAGTCTTTTTCCCAGGACACAGATTTCCAGAATCAACCCGATATCATGTTCCCTGGACACAGTCTTCCAGAATCAAACCTCAGTTATGTTGCCAGGCCACAGGTTTCCATCATCAAACCTCAGACATGTTCCCAGGCCACAGGGTTCCAGAATAAAACCTTTCTCATGTTCCCAGGCCACAGGGTTCCAGAATCCACCGATGACATGTTCCCACGCAAAAGGGTTCCAGAATCAATCCTCAGTTAGGCTCCCTGGCTACAGGGTTCCAGAATAAAACCTCAGTCATATTGCACGTCCACAGGGTTCCAGAATCAATCCTCAGTTAGGTTCCCAGGCTACAGGGTTCCAGAATAAAACCTCAGTCATGTTCCCAGTCCACAGGGTTCCAGAACCTAGGCTCTCAGGTTCCCAGGGCACAGTATTCCACAATCTAAACAGATGTCATGTTAACAAGCCACAGTTTTCCATAATCTTGCCTCAGTCATGTTCCCAGGCCACAGGGATCCAGATTCAAACCTCACTCATGTTGCCAGGCCATAGGGTACCACCATCAAACCTCAGTCATATTCCAAGTCCACAGGTTTCCAGAATCAAACCGATTTCATGTTCCCAGGCAACAGGGTTCCAGAATCCAAACCGATGTCATGTTCCCAGGACACAGGATTCCACAATCTAACCTCAGTCATGTTCCCAGGCCAGTGGTTTCCAGAATCAAACCTCAGTCATATTCCCAGGCCACAGGGTTACAGAATCCACCGATATCATGTTCCCAGGCCACAGGGTTCCAGAGTCAATCCTCAGTTATGTTCCCAGGCTACAGGGTTCCCGAATAAAACCTCAGTCATGTTCTCATTCCAAAGGGTTCCAGAACCAAGGCTCAGTCAGGTTCCCAGGGCACAGTATTCCACAATCTAAACAGATGTCATGTTCCCAGGCCACAGTTTGCCAGAATCACGCCTCAGTCATGTTCCCAGGCCACAGGGATACAGAATCAAACCTCAGTCATGTTGCCAGGCCATAGGGTACCACCATCAAACCTCAGTCATATTCCCAGGCCACAGGGTTCCAGAATCCAACCGATGTCATGTTCCCAGGCCACAGGATTCTACAAGCAAAACTCAGTCTTTTTCCCAGGACACAGGTTTCCAGAATCAACCCGATAACATGTTCCTTGGCCACAGTCTTCCAGAATCAAACCTCAGTCATGTTGCCAGGCCACAGGTTTCCACCATCAACCCTCAGACATGTTCCCAGGCCACAGGTTCCAGAATAAAACCGTTCTCATGTTCCCAGGCCACAGGGTTCCAGAATCCACCGATGACATGTTCCCAGGCAACAGGTTTTCAGAATCAATCCTCAGTTAGGCTCCCAGGCTACAGGGTTCCAGAATAAAACCTCAGTCATGTTCCACGTCTATAGGGTTCCAGAATCAATCTTCAGTTAGGTTCCCAGGCTACAGGGTTCCAGAATAAAACCTCACTCATGTTCCCGGTCCACAAGGTTCCAGAACCTAAGCTCAGTCAGGTTCCCAGGGCACAGTATTCCACAATCTAAACAGATGTCATGTTCCCAAGCCACAGTTTTCCAGAATCTCGCCTCAGTCATGTTCCCAGGCCACAGGGAACAAGAATCAAACCTCAGTCATGTTGCCAGGGCATACGGTACCACCATCAAACCTCAGTCATATTCCCCGGCCACAGGCTTCCAGAATCAAACAGATTTCATGTTCCCAGGCAACAGGGTTCCAGAATCCAAACCGATGTCATGTTCCCAGGCCACAGGATTCCACAATCTAACCTCAGGCATGTTCCCAGGCCAATGGTTTCCAGAACCAAACCTCAGTCATATTCCCAGGCCACAGGGTTCCAGAATCCACCGATGTCATGTTCCCAGGCCACAAGGATCCAGAATCAAACCTCAGTCATGTTGCCAGGCCATAGGGTACCACCATCAAACCTCAGTCATATTCCCAGGACACAAGTTTCCAGAATCAAACCGATGTCATATTCCCAGGCCACAGGGTTTCAGAATCCACTGATGTCATGTTCCCAGTCCACAGGGTTCCAGAACCTAGGCTCAGTCAGGTTCCCAGGGCACAGTATTCCACAATCTAAACAGATGTCATATTCCCAGGCCACAGTTTTCCAGAATCACGTCTGAGTGATGTTCTCAGCCCACAGGGATCCAGAATCAAACCTCAGTCATGTTGCCATGACATAGGGTACCACCATCAAACCTCAGTCATATTCCCAGGCCACATTTCTCAAGAATCACGCCTGAGTCATGTTCCCAGGCCACAGAGATCCAGAATCAAACCTCATTCATGTTACCAGGCAATAGGCTAGCACCATCAAACCTCAGTCATATTCCCAGGCCACAGGTTTCCAGAATCAAACCGATTTCATGTTCCCAGGCAACAGGGTACAAGAATTCAAACCGATGTCATGTTCCCAGGCCACAGGATTCCACAATCTAACCTCAGTCATGTTCCCAGGAAAATGGCTTCCAGAATCAAACCTCATTCATATTCCCAGGCCACAGGGTTCCAGAATCAATCCTCAGTTATATTCCCAGGCTACAGGGTTCCAGAATAAAACCTCTGTCATGTTCCCAGTCCACAGGGTTCCAGAACCAAGGCCCAGTCAGTTTCCCAGGGCACAGTATTCCACAATCTAAACAGATGTCATGTTCCCAGGCCACAGTTTTCCAGAATCAGGCCTCAGTAATGTTCCCAGGCCACAGGGATCCAGAATCAAACCTCAGTCATGTTGCCAGGCCATAGGGTACCACCATCAAACCTCTGTCATATTCCCAGGCCACAAGTTTCCAGAATCAAACCAATGCCATTTTCCCAGGACACAGGATTCCAGAATCCACCGATGTCATGTTCCCAGTCCACAGGGTTCCAGAACCAAAGCTCAGTCACGTTCCCAGGGCACAGTATTCCACAATCTAAACAGATGTCATGTTCCCAGGCCACAGTTTTCCAAAATCAGGCCTCAATCATGTTCCCAGGCCACAGGGATCTAGAATCAAACCTCAGTCATCTTGCCATGCCATAGGGTACCACCATCAACCCTCAGTCATATTCCCAGGACACATTTTTCCAGAATCACACCTAAGACATGTTCCCAGGCCACAGGGATCCAGAATCAAACCTTAGTCATGTTCCCAGTCCACAGGGTTCCAGAACCAAGGCTCAGTCAGGTTCCCAGGGCAGAGTATTCCACAATCTAAACACATGTCATGTTCCCAGGCCACAGGATTCCACAATCTAACCTCAGTCATGTTCCCAGGCAAATGGCTTCCAGAATCAAACCTCAGTCATATTCCCAGGGCAAAGGGTACCAGAATCCAAACCCATGTCATGTTCCAGGGCCACAGGATTCCACAATCTAACCTCAGGCATGTTCCCAGGCCAATGGTTTCCAGAATCAAACCTCAGTCATATTCCCAGGCCACAGGGTTCCAGAATCCACCGATGTCATGTTCCCAGACCACAAGGATCCAGAATCAAACCTCAGTCATGTTGCCAGGCCACAGGTTTCCACCATCAAACCTCAGACATATTCCCAGGACACAAAGTTCCAGAATAAAACCGTTCTCATGTTCCCAGGCTACAGGGTTCCAGAATAAAACCTCAGTCATGTTCCAAGTCCACAGGGTTCCAGAATCAAACCTCACTTAGGTTCCCAGGCTACAGGGTTCCAGAATAAAACCTCAGTCATGTTCCCAGTCCACAGGGTTCCAGAACCTGGGCTCAGTCAGGTTCCCAGGCCACAGTATTCCATAATCTAAACAGATGTCATGTTCCCAAGAAACAGTTTTCCAGAAACTCGCCTCAGTCAAGTTCCCAGGCCACAGGGATCCAGAATCAAACCTCAGTCATGTTGCCAGGCCATAGGGTACCACCATCAAACCTCAGTCATATTAAAAGGCCACAGGCTTCCAGAATCAAACGGATTTCATGTTCCCACGCAACAGGGTTCCAGAATCCAAACCGATGTCATGTTCCCAGGCCACAGGATTCCACAATCTAACATCACTCATGTTCCCAGGCCACAGGATTCCACAAGCAAACCTCAGTCGTGTTCCAAGGACACAGGTTTACAGAATCAACCCGATATCATGTTCCCTGGCCACAGTCTTCCAGAATCAAACCTCAGTCATGTTGCCAGGCCACAGGGTTCCAGAACCTAGGCTCAGTCAGGTTCCCAGGGCACAGTATTCCACAATCTAAACAAATGTCAAGTTCCCAAGCCACAGTTTTCAAGAATCTCGCCTCAGACATGTTTCCTGGCCACAGGGACCCAGAATCAAACCTCAGTCATGTTTCCAGGCCATAGGGTACCACCATCAAACCTCAGTCATATTCCCAGGCCACACGCTTCCAGAATCAAACGGATTTCATGTTCCCAGGCAACAGGGTTCCAGAATCCAAACCGATGTCATGTTCCCAGGCCACAGGATTCCACAATCTAACCTCTGTCATATTCCAAGGCCAATGGTTTCCAGAATCAAACCTCAGTCATATTCCCAGGCCACAGTGTTCCAGAATCCACCTATGTCATGTTCCCAGGCCACAGGGTTCCACAATCAATCCTCAGTTATGTTCCCAGGCTACAGGGTTCCAGAATAAAAGCTCCGTCATGTTCCCAGTCCACAGCGTTCCAGAACCAAGGCTCAGTCAGGTTCCCAGGGCACAGTATTCCACAATCTAAACAGATGTCATGTTCCCAGGACACAGTTTGCCAGAATCACGCCTCAGTCATGTTCCCAGGCCACAGGGATACAGAATCAAACCTCAGTCATGTTGCCAGGCCATAGGGTACCACCATCAAACCTCAGTCATATTCCCAGGCCACAGGGTTCCAGAATCCAACCGATGTCATGTTCCCAGGCCACAGGATTATACAAGCAAAACTCAGTCTTTTTCCCAGGACACAGGATTCCAGAATCAACCCGATAACATGTTCCTTGGCCACAGTCTTCCAGAATCAAACCTCAGACATGTTCCCAGGCCACAGGTTCCAGAATAAAACCGTTCTCATGTTCCCAGGCCACAGGGTTCCAGAATCCACCGATGACATGTTCCCAGGCAACAGGGTTTCAGAATCAATCCCCAGTTAGGCTCCCAGGCTACAGGGTTCCAGAATAAAACCTCAGTCATGTTCCACGTCCACAGGGTTCCAGAATCAATCCTCAGTTAGGTTCCCAGGCTACAGGGTTCCAGAATAAAACCTCACTCATGTTCCCGGTCCACAGGGTTCCAGAACCTAGGCTCAGTCAGGTTCCCAGGCCACAGTATTCCACAATCTAAACAGATGTCATGTTCCCAAGCCATAGTTTTCCAGAATCTCGCCTCAGTCATGTTCCCAAGCCACAGGGATCAAGAATCAAACCTCAGTCATGTTGCCAGGCCATACGGTACCACCATCAAACCTCAGTCATATTCCCAGGCCACAGGCTTCCAGAATCAAAGAGATTTCATGTTCCCAGGCAACAGGGTTCCAGAATCCAAACCGATGTCATGTTCCCAGGCCACAGGATTCCACAATCTAACCTCAGGCATGTTCCCAGGCCAATGGTTTCCAGAATCATACCTCAGTCATATTCCCAGGCCACAGGGTTCCAGAATCCACCGATGTCATGTTCCCAGGCCACAAGGATCCAGAATCAAACTCAGTCATGTTGCCAGGCCATAGGGTACCACCATCAAACCTCAGTCATATTCCCAGGCCACAAGTTTCCAGAATCAAACCGATGTCATATTCCCAGGCCACAGGGTTTCAGAATCCACCGATGTCATGTTCCCAGTCCACAGGTTTCCAGAACCTAGGCTCAGTCAGGTTCCCAGGGCACAGTATTCCACAATCTAAACAGATGTCATGTTCCCAGGCCACAGTTTTCCAGAATCACGTCTGAGTGATATTCTCAGCCCACAGGGATCCAGAATCAAACCTCATTCATGTTACCAGGCAATAGGCTAGCACCATCAAACCTCAGTCATATTCCCAGGCCACAGGTTTCCAGAATCAAAGCGATTTCATGTTCCCAGGCAACAGGGTACCAGAATTCAAACCGATGTCATGTTCCCAGGCCACAGGATTCCACAATCTAACCTCAGTCATGTTCCCAGGCAAATGGCTTCCAGAATCAAACCTCAGTCATATTCCCAGGCCACAGGTTGCCAGAATCCACCGATGTCATTTTCCCAGGCCACAGGGTTCCAGAATCAATCCTCAGTTATGTTCCCAGGCTACAGGGTTCCAGAATGAAACCTCAGTCATGTTCCCAGTCCACAGGGTTCCAAAACCAAGGCTCAGTCAGGTTCACAGGGCACAGTATTCCACAATCTAAACAGATGTCATGTTCCCATGCCACAGTTTTCCAGAATCACGCCTCAGTCATGTTCCCAGGCCACAGGGATCCAAAATCAAACCTCAGTCATGTTGCCAGGCCATAGGGTGCCACCATCAAACCTCAGTCATATTCCCAGGCCACAGGGTTCCAGAATCCAACCGATGTCGTGTTCACAGGCCACAGGATTCCACAAGCAAACCTCACTCGTGTTCCCAGGACACATGTTTCCAGAATCAACCCGATATCATGTTCCCTGGACACAGTCTTCCAGAATCAAACCTCAGTCATGTTGCCAGTCCACAGGTTTCCACCATCAAACCTCAGACATATTCCCAGGCCACAGCGTTCCTGAATAAAACCGTTCTCATGTTCCCAGGCCACAGGGTTCCAGAATCCACCGATGACATGTTCCCAGGCAACAGGGTTCCAGAATCAATACTCAGTTAGGTTCCCAGGCTACAGGGTTCCAGAATAAAACCTCAGTCATGTTATCAGTCCACAGGGTTCCAGAACTTGGGCTCAGTCAGGTTCCCAGGCCACAGTATTCCATAATCTAAACTGATGTCATGTTCCTAAGAAACAGTTTTCCAGAATCTTGCCTCAGGCATGTTCCCAGGCCACAGGGATCCAGAATCAAACCTCAGTTATGTTGCCAGGCCATAGGGTACCACCGTCAAACCTCAGTCATATTCCAAGGCAACAGGATTCCAGAATCAAACGGATTTCATGTTCCCAGGCAACAGGGTTCCAGAATCCAAACCGATGTCATGTTCCCAGACCTCGGGATTCCACAATCTAACCTCAGTCATGTTTCCAGGCCAATGGTTTCCAGAATCAAACCTCAGTCATATTCCCAGGCCACAGGTTTCCAGAATCCACCGATGTCATGTTCCCAGTCCACAGGGTTCCAGAATCAATCCTCAGTTATGTTCCCAGGCTACAGGGTTCCAGAATGAAACCTCAGTCATGTTCCCAGTCCACAGGTTTCCAAAACCAAGGCTCAGTCAGGTTCACAGGGCACAGTATTCCACAATCTAAACAGATGTCATGTTCCCATGCCACAGTTTTCCAGAATCACGCCTCGGTCATGTTCCCAGACCACAGGGATATAAAATCAAACCTCAGTCTTGTTGCCAGGCCATAGGGTGCCACCATCAAACCTCAGTCATATTCCTAGGCCATAAGTTACCAGAATCAAACCGATGTCATGTTCCCAGGTCACAGGGTTCCACAATCTAACATCAGTCATGTTCCCAGGCCAATGGTTTCCAGAATCAAACCTAAGTCATATTCCCACGCCACAGGTTTACAGAATCCAACCGATGTCGTGTTCCCAGGCCACAGGATTCCACAAGCAAACCTCACTTGTGTTCCAAGGACACATGTTTCCAGAATCAACCCGATATCATGTTCCCTGGACACAGTCTTCCAGAATCAAACCTCAGTCATGTTGCCAGGCCACAGGTTTCCACCGTCAAACCTCAGACATATTCCCAGGCCACAGCGTTCCTGAATAAAACCGTTCTCATGTTCCCAGGCCACAGGGTTCCAGAATCCACCGATGACACGTTCCCAGGTAACAGGGTTCCAGAATCAATCCTCAGTTTGGTTCCCAGGTTACAGGGTTCCAGAATAAAACCTCAGTCATGTTCTCAGTCCACAGGGTTTCAGAACCTGAGATCAGTCAGGTTCCCAGGCCACAGTATTCCATAATGTAAACAGATGTCATGTTCCTAAGAAACAGTTTTCCAGAATCTCGCCTCAGTCATGTTCCCAGGCCACAGGGATCCAGAATCAAACCTCAGTCATGTTGCCAGGCCATAGGGTACCACCATCAAACCTCAGTCATATTCCAAGGCCACAGGCTTCCAGAATCAAACGGATTTCATGTTCCCAGGCAACAGGGTTCCAGAATCCAAACCCATGTCATGTTCCCAGGCCACAGGATTCCACAATCTAACCTCAGTCATGTTCCCAGGCAAATGGCTTCCAGAATCAAACCTCAGTCATATTCCCAGGCCACAGGGTTCCAGAATCCACCGATGTCATCTTCCCAGGCCACAGGGTTCCAGAATCAATCCTCAGTTATGTTCCCAGGCTACAGGGTTCCAGTATAAAACCGTTCTCGTGTTTCCAGACTACAGGGTTCCAGAATAAAAGCTCAGTCATGTTCCCAGTCCACAGGGTTCCAGAACTAAGGCCCAGACAGTTTCCCAGGGCACAGTATTCCACAATCTAAACAGATGTCATGTTCCCAGGCCACAGTTTTCGAGAATCAGGCCCCAGTCATGTTCCCAGGCCACAGGGATCCAGAATCAAACCTCAGTCATGTTGCCAGGCCATAGGGTACCACCATCAAACCTCAGTCATATTCCCAGGCCACAAGTTTCCAGAATCAAACCAATGCCATGTTCCCAGGACACAGGGCTCCAGAATCCACCGATGTCATGTTCCCAGTCCACAGGGTTTCAGAACCAAGGCTCAGTCAGGTTCCCAGGGCACAGTATTCCACAATCTAAACAGATGTCATGTTCCCAGGCCACAGTTTTCCAGAATCACGTCTGAATCATGTTCCCAGGCCACAGGGATCTAGAATCAAACCTCAGTCATCTTGCCATGCCATAGGGTACCACCATCAACCCTCAGTCATATTCCCAGGACACATTTTTCCAGAATCACACCTAAGACATGTTCCCAGGCCACAGGGAACCAGAATCAAACCTCAGTCATGTTCCCAGTCCACAGGGTTCCAGAACCAAGGCTCAGTCAGGTTCCCAGGGCACAGTATTCCACAATCTAAACAGATGTCATGTTCCCAGGCCACAGGATTCCACAATCTAACCTCAGTCATGTTCCCAGGCAAATGGCATCCAGAATCAAACCTCAGTCATATTCCCAGGGCAAAGGGTACCAGAATCCAAACCCATGTCATGTTCCCAGGCCACAGGATTCCACAATCTAACCTCAGTCATGTTCCCAGGCAAATGGCTTCCAGAATCATACCTCAGTCATATTCCCAGGCCACAGGGTTCCAGAATCCACCGATGACATGTTCCCAGGCCACAGGGTTCCAGAATCAATCCTCAGTTATGTTTCCAGGCTACAGGGTTCCAGAATAAACCTCAGTCATGTTCCCAGTCCACAGGGTTCCAGAACCAAGGCTCAGTCAGGTTCCCAGGGCACAGTATTCCACAATCTAAACAGATGTCATGTTCCCAGGCCACAGTTTTCCAGAATCACGCCTCAGTCATGTTCCCAGGCCACAGGGTTCCAGAATCCAACCGATGTCATGTTCCCAGGCCACAGGATTCCACAAGCAGCACTCAGTCTTTTTCCCAGCACACAGGTTTCCAGAATCAACCCGATATCATGTTCCCTGGCCACAGTCTTCCAGAATCAAACCTCAGTCATGTTGCCAGGCCACAGGTTTCCACCATCAAACCTCAGACATGTTCCCAGGCCACAGGGTTCCAGAATAAAACCGTTCTCATGTTCCCAGGGCACAGGATTCCAGAATCAATCCTCAGTTACGCTCCCAGGCTACAGGGTTCCAGAATAAAACCTCAGTCATGTTCCACGTCCACAGGGTTCAAGAATCAATCCTCAGTTAGGTTCCCAGGCTACAGGGTTCCAGAATAAACCCTCACTCATGTTCCCGGTCCACAGGGTTCCAGAACCTAGGCTCAGTCAGGTTCCCAGGGCACAGTATTCCACAATCTAAACAGATGTCATGTTCCCAAGCCACAGTTTTCCAGAATCTCGCCTCAGTCATGTTCCCAGGCCACAGGGATCCAGATTCAAACCTCACTCATGTTGCCAGGCCATAGGGTACCACCATCAAACCTCAGTCATATTCCAAGTCCACAGGTTTCCAGAATCAAACCGATTTCATGTTCCCAGGCAACAGGGTTCCAGAATCCAAACCGATGTCATGTTCCCAGGACACAGGATTCCACAATCTAACCTCAGTAATGTTCCCAGGCCAGTGGTTTCCAGAATTAAACCTCAGTCATATTCCCAGGCCACAGGGTTACAGAATCCACCGATATCATGTTCCCAGGCCACAGCGTTCCAGAATCAATCCTCAGTTATGTTCCCAGGCTACAGGGTTCCCGAATAAAACCTCAGTCATGTTCTCATTCCAAAGGGTTCCAGAACCAAGGCTCAGTCAGGTTCCCAGGGCACATTATTCCACAATCTAAACAGATGTCATGTTCCCAGGCCACAGTTTGCCAGAATCACGCCTCAGTCATGTTCCCAGGCCACAGGGATACAGAATCAAACCTCAGTCATGTTGCCAGGCCATAGGGTACCACCATCAAACCTCAGTCATATTCCCAGGCCACAGGGTTCCAGAATCCAACCGATGTCATGTTCCCAGGCAACAGGATTCTACAAGCAAAACTCAGACTTTTTCCCAGGACACAGGTTTCCAGAATCAACCCGATAACAAGTTCCTTGGCCACAGTCTTCTAGAATCAAACCTCAGTCATGTTGCCAGGCCACAGGTTTCCACCATCAAACCTCAGACATGTTCCCAGGCCACAGGTTCCAGAATAAAACCGTTCTCATGTTCCCAGGCCACAGGGTTCCAGAATCCACCGATGACATGTTCCCAGGCAACGGGGTTTCAGAATCAATTCTCAGTTAGGCTCCCAGGCTACAGGGTTCCAGAATAAAACCTCAGTCATGTTCCACGTCCACAGGGTTCCAGAATCAATCCTCAGTTAGGTTCCTAGGCTACAGGGTTCCAGAATCAAACCTCACTCATGTTCCCGGTCCACAGGGTTCCAGAACCTAGGCTCAGTCAGGTTCCAAGGGCACAGTATTCCACAATCTAAACAGATGTCATGTTTCCAAGCCACAGTTTTCCAGAATCTCGCCTCAGTCATGTTCCCAAGCCACAGGGATCAAGAATCAAACCTCAGTCATGTTGCCAGGCCATACGGTACCAGCATCAAACCTCAGTCATATTCCCAGGCCACAGGCTTCCAGAATCCAACAGATTTCATGTTCCCAGGCAACAGGGATCCAGAATCCAAACCGATGTCATGTTCCCAGGCCACAGGATTCCACAATCTAACCTCAGGCATGTTCCCAGGCCAATGGTTTCCAGAATCAAACCTCAGTCATATTCCCAGGCCACAGGGTTCCAGAATCCACCGATGTCATGTTCCCAGGCCACAAGGATCCAGAATCAAACCTCAGTCATGTTGCCAGGCCATAGGGTACCACCATCAAACCTCAGTCATATTCCCAGGCCACAAGTTTCCAGAATCAAACCGATGTCATATTCCCAGGCCACAGGGTTTCAGAATCCACCGATGTCATGTTCCCGGTCCACAGGGTTCCAGAACCTAGGCTCAGTCAGGTTCCCAGGGCACAGTATTCCACAATCTAAACAAATGTCATGTTCCCAGGCCACAGTTTTCCAGAATCACGTCTGAGTGATGTTCTCAGCCCACAGGGATCCAGAATCAAACCTCAGTCATGTTACCAGGCAATAGGCTAGCACCATCAAACCTCAGTCATATTCCCAGGCCACAGGTTTCCAGAATCAAAGCGATTTCATGTTCCCAGGCAACAGGGTACCAGAATTCAAACCGATGTCATGTTCCCAGGCCACAGGATTCCACAATCTAACTTCAGTCATGTTCCCAGGCAAATGGCTTCCAGAATCAAACCTCAGTCATATCCCAGGCCACAGGTTTCCAGAATCCACCGATGTCATATTCCCAGGCCACAGGGTTCCAGAATCAATCCTCAGTTATGTTCCCAGGCTTCAGGGTTCCAGAATAAAACCTCAGTCATGTTCCCATTCCACAGAGTTCCAAAACCAAGGCTCAGTCAGGTTCACAGGGCACAGTATTCCACAATCTAAACAGATGTCATGTTCCCATGCCACAGTTTTCCAGAATCACGCCTCAGTCATGTTCACAGGCCACAGGGATCCAAAATCAAACCTCAGTCATGTTGCCAGGACATAGGGTGCCACCATCAAGCCTCAGTCATATTCCTAGGCCACAAGTTTCCAGAATCAAACCGATGTCATGTTCCCAGGTCACAGGGTTCCACAATCTAACATCAGTCATGTTCCCAGGCCAATGGTTTCCAGAATCAAACCTAAGTCATATTCCCACGCCACAGGGTTCCAGAATCCAACCGATGTCGTGTTCCCAGGCCACAGGATTCCACAAGCAAATCTCACTCGTGTTCCCAGGACACATGTTTCCAGATTCAACCCGATATCATGTTCCCTGGACACAGTCTTCCAGAATCAAACCTCAGTCATGTTGCCAGGCCACAGGTTTCCACCATCAAACCTCAGACATATTCCCAGGCCACAGCGTTCCAGAATAAAACCGTTCTCATGTTCCCAGACCACAGGGTTCCAGAATCCAGCGATGACACGTTCCCAGGCAACAGGGTTCCAGAATCAATCCTCAGTTAGGTTCCCAGGCTACAGGGTTCCAGAATAAAACCTCAGTCATGTTCTCAGTCCACAGGGTTCCAGAACCTGGGCTCAGTCAGGTTCCCAGGCCACAGTATTCCATAATGTAAACAGATGTCATGTTACTAAGTAACAGTTTTCCAGAATCTCGCCTCAGTCATGTTCCCAGGCCACAGGGATCCAGAATCAAACCTCAGTCATGTTGCCAGGCCATAGGGTACCACCATCAAACCTCAGTCATATTCCAAGGCCACAGGCTTCCAGAATCAAACGGATTTCATGTTCCCAGGCAACAGGGTTCCAGAATCCAAACCGATGTCATGTTCCCAGGCCTCAGGATTCCACAATCTAACCTCAGTCATGTTTCCAGGCCAATGGTTTCCAGAATCAAACCTCAGTCATATTCCCAGGCCACAGGGTTCCAGAATCCACCGATGTCATCTTCCCAGGACACAGGGTTCCAGAATCAATCCTCAGTTAGGTTCCCAGGCTACAGGGTTCCAGTATAAAACCGTTCTCATGTTTCCAGGCTACAAGGTTCCAGAATAAAACCTCAGTCATGTTCCCAGTCCACAGGGTTCCAGAACTAAGGCCCAGTCAGTTTCCCAGGGCACAGTATTCCACAATCTAAACAGATGTCATGTTCCCAGGCCACAGTTTTCCAGAATCAGGCCTCAGTCATGTTCCCAGGCCACAAGGATCCAGAATCAAACTTCAGTCATGTTGCCAGGCCATAGCGTACCACCATCAAACCTCAGTCATATTCCCAGGCCACAATTTTCCAGAATCAAACCAATGCCATGTTCCCAGGACACAGGGTTCCAGAATCCACCGATGTCATGTTCCCAGTCCACAGGGTTCCAGAACCAAGGCTCAGTCAGGTTCCCAGGGCACAGTATTCCACAATCTAAATAGATGTCATGTTCCCAGGCCACAGTTTTCCAGAATCATGTCTGAGTCATGTTCCCAGGCCACAGGGATCTAGAATCAAACCTCAGTCATCTTGCCATGCCATAGGGTACCACCATCAACCCTCAGTCATATTCCCAGGACACATTTTTCCAGAATCACACCTAAGACATATTCCCATGCCACAGGGATCCAGAATCAAACCTCAGTCATGTTCCCAGTCCACAGGGTTCCAGAACCAAGGCTCAGTAAGGTTCCCAGGGCACAGTATTCCACAATCTAACCTCAGTCATTTTCCCAGGCAAATGGCATCCAGAATCAAACCTCAGTCATATTCCCAGGGCAAAGGGTACCAGAATCCAAACCCATGTCATGTTCCCAGGCCACAGGATTCCACAATCTAACCTCAGTCATGTTCCCAGGCAAATGGCTTCCAGATTCAAACCTCAGTCATATTCCCAGGCCACAGGGTTCCAGAATCCACCGATGACATGTTCCCAGGCCACACGGTTCCAGAATCAATCCTCAGTTATGTTTCCAGGCTACAGGGTTCCAGAATAAAACCTCAGTCATGTTCCCAGTCCACAGGGTTCCAAAACCAAGGCTCAGTCAGGTTCCCAGGGCACAGTATTCCACAATCTAAACAGATGTCATGTTCCCATGCCACAGTTTTCCAGAATCACGCCTCGGTCATGTTCCCAGGCCACAGGGATATAAAATCAAACCTCAGTCTTGTTGCCAGGCCATAGGGTGCCACCATCAAACCTCAGTCATATTCCTAGGCCATAAGTTACCAGAATCAAACCGATGTCATGTTCCCAGGTCACAGGGTTCCACAATCTAACATCAGTCATGTTCCCAGGCCAATGGTTTCCAGAATCAAACCTAAGTCATATTCCCACGCCACAGGTTTACAGAATCCAACCGATGTCGTGTTCCCAGGCCACAGGATTCCACAAGCAAACCTCACTCGTGTTCCAAGGACACATGTTTCCAGAATCAACCCGATATCATGTTCCCTGGACACAGTCTTCCAGAATCAAACCTCAGTCATGTTGCCAGGCCACAGGTTTCCACCGTCAAACCTCAGACATATTCCCAGGCCACAGCGTTCCTGAATAAAACCGTTCTCATGTTCCCAGGCCACAGGGTTCCAGAATCCACCGATGACACGTTCCCAGGTAACAGGGTTCCAGAATCAATCCTCAGTTAGGTTCCCAGGTTACAGGGTTCCAGAATAAATCCTCAGTCATGTTCTCAGTCCACAGGGTTTCAGAACCTGAGATCAGTCAGGTTCCCAGGCCACAGTATTCCATAATGTAAACAGATGTCATGTTCCTAAGAAACAGTTTTCCAGAATCTCGCCTCAGTCATGTTCCCAGGCCACAGGGATCCAGAATCAAACCTCAGTCATGTTGCCAGGCCATAGGGTACCACCATCAAACCTCAGTCATATTCCAAGGCCACAGGCTTCCAGAATCAAACGGATTTCATGTTCCCAGGCAACAGGGTTCCAGAATCCAAACCGATGTCATGTTCCCAGGCCTCAGGATTCCAAAATCTAACCTCAGTCATGTTTCCAGGCCAATGGTTTCCAGAATCAAACCTCAGTCATATTCCCAGTCCACAGGGTTCCAGAATCCACCGATGTCATCTTCCCAGGCCACAGGGTTCCAGAATCAATCCTCAGTTATGTTCCCAGGCTACAGGGTTCCAGTATAAAACCGTTCTCGTGTTTCCAGACTACAGGGTTCCAGAATAAAAGCTCAGTCATGTTCCCAGTCCACAGGGTTCCAGAACTAAGGCCCAGACAGTTTCCCAGGGCACAGTATTCCACAATCTAAACAGATGTCATGTTCCCAGGCCACAGTTTTCGAGAATCAGGCCCCAGTCATGTTCCCAGGCCACAGGGATCCAGAATCAAACCTCAGTCATGTTGCCAGGCCATAGGGTACCACCATCAAACCTCAGTCATATTCCCAGGCCACAAGTTTCCAGAATCAAACCAATGCCATGTTCCCAGGACACAGGGCTCCAGAATCCACCGATGTCATGTTCCCAGTCCACAGGGTTCCAGAACCAAGGCTCAGTCAGGTTCCCAGGGCACAGTATTCCACAATCTAAACAGATGTCATGTTCCCAGGCCACAGTTTTCCAGAATCACGTCTGAGTCATGTTCCCAGGCCACAGGGATCTAGAATCAAACCTCAGTCATCTTGCCATGCCATAGGGTACCACCATCAACCCTCAGTCATATTCCCAGGACACATTTTTCCAGAATCACACCTAAGACATGTTCCCAGGCCACAGGGAACCAGAATCAAACCTCAGTCATGTTCCCAGTCCACAGGGTTCCAGAACCAAGGCTCAGTCAGGTTCCCAGGGCACAGTATTCCACAATCTAAACAGATGTCATGTTCCCAGGCCACAGGATTCCACAATCTAACCTCAGTCATGTTCCCAGGCAAATGGCATCCAGAATCAAACCTCAGTCATATTCCCAGGGCAAAGGGTACCAGAATCCAAACCCATGTCATGTTCCCAGGCCACAGGATTCCACAATCTAACCTCAGTCATGTTCCCAGGCAAATGGCTTCCAGAATCAAACCTCAGTCATATTCCCAGGCCACAGGGTTCCAGAATCCACCGATGACATGTTCCCAGGCCACAGGGTTCCAGAATCAATCCTCAGTTATGTTTCCAGGCTACAGGGTTCCAGAATAAAACCTCAGTCATGTTCCCAGTCCACAGGGTTCCAGAACCAAGGCTCAGTCAGGTTCCCAGGGCACAGTATTCCACAATCTAAACAGATGTCATGTTCCCAGGCCACAGTTTTCCAGAATCACGCCTCAGTCATGTTCCCAGGCCAGAGGGATCCAGAATCAAACCTCAGTCATGTTGCCAGGCCATAGGGTACCACCATCAAACCTCAGTCATATTCCCAGGCCACAGGGTTCCAGAATCCAACCGATGTCATGTTCCCAGGCCACAGGATTCCACAAGCAGCACTCAGTCTTTTTCCCAGGACACAGGTTTCCAGAATCAACCCGATATCATGTTCCCTGGCCACAGTCTTCCAGAATCAAACCTCAGTCATGTTGCCAGGCCACAGGTTTCCACCATCAAACCTCAGACATGTTCCCAGGCCACAGGGTTCCAGAATAAAACCGTTCTCATGTTCCCAGGGCACAGGATTCCAGAATCAATCCTCAGTTACGCTCCCAGGCTACAGGGTTCCAGAATAAAACCTCAGTCATGTTCCACGTCCACAGGGTTCAAGAATCAATCCTCAGTTATGTTCCCAGGCTACAGGGTTCCCGAATAAAACCTCAGTCATGTTCTCATTCCAAAGGGTTCCAGAACCAAGGCTCAGTCAGGTTCCCAGGGCACATTATTCCACAATCTAAACAGATGTCATGTTCCCAGGCCACAGTTTGCCAGAATCACGCCTCAGTCATGTTCCCAGGCCACAGGGATACAGAATCAAACCTCAGTCATGTTGCCAGGCCATAGGGTACCACCATCAAACCTCAGTCATATTCCCAGGCCACAGGGTTCCAGAATCCAACCGATGTCATGTTCCCAGGCAACAGGATTCTACAAGCAAAACTCAGACTTTTTCCCAGGACACAGGTTTCCAGAATCAACCCGATAACAAGTTCCTTGGCCACAGTCTTCTAGAATCAAACCTCAGTCATGTTGCCAGGCCACAGGTTTCCACCATCAAACCTCAGACATGTTCCCAGGCCACAGGTTCCAGAATAAAACCGTTCTCATGTTCCCAGGCCACAGGGTTCCAGAATCCACCGATGACATGTTCCCAGGCAACGGGGTTTCAGAATCAATTCTCAGTTAGGCTCCCAGGCTACAGGGTTCCAGAATAAAACCTCAGTCATGTTCCACGTCCACAGGGTTCCAGAATCAATCCTCAGTTAGGTTCCCAGGCTACAGGGTTCCAGAATCAAACCTCACTCATGTTCCCGGTCCACAGGGTTCCAGAACCTAGGCTCAGTCAGGTTCCAAGGGCACAGTATTCCACAATCTAAACAGATGTCATGTTCCCAAGCCACAGTTTTCCAGAATCTCGCCTCAGTCATGTTCCCAAGCCACAGGGATCAAGAATCAAACCTCAGTCATGTTGCCAGGCCATACGGTACCAGCATCAAACCTCAGTCATATTCCCAGGCCACAGGCTTCCAGAATCCAACAGATTTCATGTTCCCAGGCAACAGGGATCCAGAATCCAAACCGATGTCATGTTCCCAGGCCACAGGATTCCACAATCTAACCTCAGGCATGTTCCCAGGCCAATGGTTTCCAGAATCAAACCTCAGTCATATTCCCAGGCCACAGGGTTCCAGAATCCACCGATGTCATGTTCCCAGGCCACAAGGATCCAGAATCAAACCTCAGTCATGTTGCCAGGCCATAGGGTACCACCATCAAACCTCAGTCATATTCCCAGGCCACAAGTTTCCAGAATCAAACCGATGTCATATTCCCAGGCCACAGGGTTTCAGAATCCACCGATGTCATGTTCCCGGTCCACAGGGTTCCAGAACCTAGGCTCAGTCAGGTTCCCAGGGCACAGTATTCCACAATCTAAACAAATGTCATGTTCCCAGGCCACAGTTTTCCAGAATCACGTCTGAGTGATGTTCTCAGCCCACAGGGATCCAGAATCAAACCTCAGTCATGTTACCAGGCAATAGGCTAGCACCATCAAACCTCAGTCATATTCCCAGGCCACAGGTTTCCAGAATCAAAGCGATTTCATGTTCCCAGGCAACAGGGTACCAGAATTCAAACCGATGTCATGTTCCCAGGCCACAGGATTCCACAGTCTAACTTCAGTCATGTTCCCAGGCAAATGGCTTCCAGAATCAAACCTCAGTCATATCCCAGGCCACAGGTTTCCAGAATCCACCGATGTCATATTCCCAGGCCACAGGGTTCCAGAATCAATCCTCAGTTATGTTCCCAGGCTTCAGGGTTCCAGAATAAAACCTCAGTCATGTTCCCAGTCCACAGAGTTCCAAAACCAAGGCTCAGTCAGGTTCACAGGGCACAGTATTCCACAATCTAAACAGATGTCATGTTCCCATGCCACAGTTTTCCAGAATCACGCCTCAGTCATGTTCACAGGCCACAGGGATCCAAAATCAAACCTCAGTCATGTTGCCAGGACATAGGGTGCCACCATCAAGCCTCAGTCATATTCCTAGGCCACAAGCTTCCAGAATCAAACCGATGTCATGTTCCCAGGTCACAGGGTTCCACAATCTAACATCAGTCATGTTCCCAGGCCAATGGTTTCCAGAATCAAACCTAAGTCATATTCCCACGCCACAGGGTTCCAGAATCCAACCGATGTCGTGTTCCCAGGCCACAGGATTCCACAAGCAAATCTCACTCGTGTTCCCAGGACACATGTTTCCAGAATCAACCCGATATCATGTTCCCTGGACACAGTCTTCCAGAATCAAACCTCAGTCATGTTGCCAGGCCACAGGTTTCCACCATCAAACCTCAGACATATTCCCAGGCCACAGCGTTCCAGAATAAAACCGTTCTCATGTTCCCAGGCCACAGGGTTCCAGAATCCAGCGATGACACGTTCCCAGGCAACAGGGTTCCAGAATCAATCCTCAGTTAGGTTCCCAGGCTACAGGGTTCCAGAATAAAACCTCAGTCATGTTCTCAGTCCACAGGGTTCCAGAACCTGGGCTCAGTCAGGTTCCCAGGCCACAGTATTCCATAATGTAAACAGATGTCATGTTCCTAAGTAACAGTTTTCCAGAATCTCGCCTCAGTCATGTTCCCAGGCCACAGGGATCCAGAATCAAACCTCAGTCATGTTGCCAGGCCATAGGGTACCACCATCAAACCTCAGTCATATTCCAAGGCCACAGGCTTCCAGAATCAAACGGATTTCATGTTCCCAGGCAACAGGGTTCCAGAATCCAAACCGATGTCATGTTCCCAGGCCTCAGGATTCCACAATCTAACCTCAGTCATGTTTCCAGGCCAATGGTTTCCAGAATCAAACCTCAGTCATATTCCCAGGCCACAGGGTTCCAGAATCCACCGATGTCATCTTCCCAGGCCACAGGGTTCCAGAATCAATCCTCAGTTAGGTTCCCAGGCTACAGGGTTCCGGTATAAAACCGTTCTCATGTTTCCAGGCTACAAGGTTCCAGAATAAAACCTCAGTCATGTTCCCAGTCCACAGGGTTCCAGAACTAAGGCCCAGTCAGTTTCCCAGGGCACAGTATTCCACAATCTAAACAGATGTCATGTTCCCAGGCCACAGTTTTCCAGAATCAGGCCTCAGTCATGTTCCCAGGCCACAAGGATCCAGAATCAAACTTCAGTCATGTTGCCAGGCCATAGGGTACCACCATCAAACCTCAGTCATATTCCCAGGCCACAAGTTTCCAGAATCAAACCAATGCCATGTTCCCAGGACACAGGGTTCCAGAATCCACCGATGTCATGTTCCCAGTCCACAGGGTTCCAGAACCAAGGCTCAGTCAGGTTCCCAGGGCACAGTATTCCACAATCTAAATAGATGTCATGTTCCCAGGCCACAGTTTTCCAGAATCATGTCTGAGTCATGTTCCCAGGCCACAGGGATCTAGAATCAAACCTCAGTCATCTTGCCATGCCATAGGGTACCACCATCAACCCTCAGTCATATTCCCAGGACACATTTTTCCAGAATCACACCTAAGACATATTCCCATGCCACAGGGATCCAGAATCAAACCTCAGTCATGTTCCCAGTCCACAGGGTTCCAGAACCAAGGCTCAGTAAGGTTCCCAGGGCACAGTATTCCACAATCTAACCTCAGTCATTTTCCCAGGCAAATGGCATCCAGAATCAAACCTCAGTCATATTCCCAGGGCAAAGGGTACCAGAATCCAAACCCATGTCATGTTCCCAGGCCACAGGATTCCACAATCTAACCTCAGTCATGTTCCCAGGCAAATGGCTTCCAGATTCAAACCTCAGTCATATTCCCAGGCCACAGGGTTCCAGAATCCACCGATGACATGTTCCCAGGCCACACGGTTCCAGAATCAATCCTCAGTTATGTTTCCAGGCTACAGGGTTCCAGAATAAAACCTCAGTCATGTTCCCAGTCCACAGGGTTCCAAAACCAAGGCTCAGTCAGGTTCCCAGGGCACAGTATTCCACAATCTAAACAGATGTCATGTTCCCATGCCACAGTTTTCCAGAATCACGCCTCGGTCATGTTCCCAGGCCACAGGGATATAAAATCAAACCTCAGTCTTGTTGCCAGGCCATAGGGTGCCACCATCAAACCTCAGTCATATTCCTAGGCCATAAGTTACCAGAATCAAACCGATGTCATGTTCCCAGGTCACAGGGTTCCACAATCTAACATCAGTCATGTTCCCAGGCCAATGGTTTCCAGAATCAAACCTAAGTCATATTCCCACGCCACAGGTTTACAGAATCCAACCGATGTCGTGTTCCCAGGCCACAGGATTCCACAAGCAAACCTCACTCGTGTTCCCAGGACACATGTTTCCAGAATCAACCCGATATCATGTTCCCTGGACACAGTCTTCCAGAATCAAACCTCAGTCATGTTGCCAGGCCACAGGTTTCCACCGTCAAACCTCAGACATATTCCCAGGCCACAGCGTTCCTGAATAAAACCGTTCTCATGTTCCCAGGCCACAGGGTTCCAGAATCCACCGATGACACGTTCCCAGGTAACAGGGTTCCAGAATCAATCCTCAGTTAGGTTCCCAGGTTACAGGGTTCCAGAATAAAACCTCAGTCATGTTATCAGTCCACAGGGTTTCAGAACCTGAGATCAGTCAGGTTCCCAGGCCACAGTATTCCATAATGTAAACAGATGTCATGTTCCTAAGAAACAGTTTTCCAGAATCTCGCCTCAGTCATGTTCCCAGGCCACAGGGATCCAGAATCAAACCTCAGTCATGTTGCCAGGCCATAGGGTACCACCATCAAACCTCAGTCATATTCCAAGGCCACAGGCTTCCAGAATCAAACGGATTTCATGTTCCCAGGCAACAGGGTTCCAGAATCCAAACCGATGTCATGTTCCCAGGCCTCAGGATTCCACAATCTAACCTCAGTCATGTTTCCAGGCCAATGGTTTCCAGAATCAAACCTCAGTCATATTCCCAGGCCACAGGGTTCCAGAATCCACCGATGTCATCTTCCCAGGCCACAGGGTTCCAGAATCAATCCTCAGTTATGTTCCCAGGCTACAGGGTTCCAGTATAAAACCGTTCTCGTGCTTCCAGACTACAGGGTTCCAGAATAAAAGCTCAGTCATGTTCCCAGTCCACAGGGTTCCAGAACTAAGGCCCAGACAGTTTCCCAGGGCACAGTATTCCACAATCTAAACAGATGTCATGTTCCCAGGCCACAGTTTTCGAGAATCAGGCCCCAGTCATGTTCCCAGGCCACAGGGATCCAGAATCAAACCTCAGTCATGTTGCCAGGCCATAGGGTACCACCATCAAACCTCAGTCATATTCCCAGGCCACAAGTTTCCAGAATCAAACCAATGCCATGTTCCCAGGACACAGGGCTCCAGAATCCACCGATGTCATGTTCCCAGTCCACAGGGTTCCAGAACCAAGGCTCAGTCAGGTTCCCAGGGCACAGTATTCCACAATCTAAACAGATGTCATGTTCCCAGGCCACAGTTTTCCAGAATCACGTCTGAGTCATGTTCCCAGGCCACAGGGATCTAGAATCAAACCTCAGTCATCTTGCCATGCCATAGGGTACCACCATCAACCCTCAGTCATATTCCCAGGACACATTTTTCCAGAATCACACCTAAGACATGTTCCCAGGCCACAGGGATCCAGAATCAAACCTCAGTCATGTTCCCAGTCCACAGGGTTCCAGAACCAAGGCTCAGTCAGGTTCCCAGGGCACAGTATTCCACAATCTAAACAGATGTCATGTTCCCAGGCCACAGGATTCCACAATCTAACCTCAGTCATGTTCCCAGGCAAATGGCATCCAGAATCAAACCTCAGTCATATTCCCAGGGCAAAGGGTACCAGAATCCAAACCCATGTCATGTTCCCAGGCCACAGGATTCCACAATCTAACCTCAGTCATGTTCCCAGGCAAATGGCTTCCAGAATCAAACCTCAGTCATATTCCCAGGCCACAGGTTTCCAGAATCCACCGATGACATGTTCCCAGGCCACAGGGTTCCAGAATCAATCCTCAGTTATGTTTCCAGGCTACAGGGTTCCAGAATAAAACCTCAGTCATGTTCCCAGTCCACAGGGTTCCAGAACCAAGGCTCAGTCAGGTTCCCAGGGCACAGTATTCCACAATCTAAACAGATGTCATGTTCCCAGGCCACAGTTTTCCAGAATCACGCCTCAGTCATGTTCCCAGGCCAGAGGGATCCAGAATCAAACCTCAGTCATGTTGCCAGGCCATAGGGTACCACCATCAAACCTCAGTCATATTCCCAGGCCACAGGGTTCCAGAATCCAACCGATGTCATGTTCCCAGGCCACAGGATTCCACAAGCAGCACTCAGTCTTTTTCCCAGGACACAGGTTTCCAGAATCAACCCGATATCATGTTCCCTGGCCACAGTCTTCCAGAATCAAACCTCAGTCATGTTGCCAGGCCACAGGTTTCCACCATCAAACCTCAGACATGTTCCCAGGCCACAGGGTTCCAGAATAAAACCGTTCTCATGTTCCCAGGGCACAGGATTCCAGAATCAATCCTCAGTTACGCTCCCAGGCTACAGGGTTCCAGAATAAAACCTCAGTCATGTTCCACGTCCACAGGGTTCAAGAATCAATCCTCAGTTAGGTTCCCAGGCTACAGGGTTCCAGAATAAACCCTCACTCATGTTCCCGGTCCACAGGGTTCCAGAACCTAGGCTCAGTCAGGTTCCCAGGGCACAGTATTCCACAATCTAAACAGATGTCATGTTCCCAAGCCACAGTTTTCCAGAATCTCGCCTCAGTCATGTTCCCAGGCCACAGGGATCCAGATTCAAACCTCACTCATGTTGCCAGGCCATAGGGTACCACCATCAAACCTCAGTCATATTCCAAGTCCACAGGTTTCCAGAATCAAACCGATTTCATGTTCCCAGGCAACAGGGTTCCAGAATCCAAACCGATGTCATGTTCCCAGGACACAGGATTCCACAATCTAACCTCAGTAATGTTCCCAGGCCAGTGGTTTCCAGAATTAAACCTCAGTCATATTCCCAGGCCACAGGGTTACAGAATCCACCGATATCATGTTCCCAGGCCACAGCGTTCCAGAATCAATCCTCAGTTATGTTCCCAGGCTACAGGGTTCCCGAATAAAACCTCAGTCATGTTCTCATTCCAAAGGGTTCCAGAACCAAGGCTCAGTCAGGTTCCCAGGGCACATTATTCCACAATCTAAACAGATGTCATGTTCCCAGGCCACAGTTTGCCAGAATCACGCCTCAGTCATGTTCCCAGGCCACAGGGATACAGAATCAAACCTCAGTCATGTTGCCAGGCCATAGGGTACCACCATCAAACCTCAGTCATATTCCCAGGCCACAGGGTTCCAGAATCCAACCGATGTCATGTTCCCAGGCAACAGGATTCTACAAGCAAAACTCAGACTTTTTCCCAGGACACAGGTTTCCAGAATCAACCCGATAACAAGTTCCTTGGCCACAGTCTTCTAGAATCAAACCTCAGTCATGTTGCCAGGCCACAGGTTTCCACCATCAAACCTCAGACATGTTCCCAGGCCACAGGTTCCAGAATAAAACCGTTCTCATGTTCCCAGGCCACAAGGTTCCAGAATCCACCGATGACATGTTCCCAGGCAACGGGGTTTCAGAATCAATTCTCAGTTAGGCTCCCAGGCTACAGGGTTCCAGAATAAAACCTCAGTCATGTTCCACGTCCACAGGGTTCCAGAATCAATCCTCAGTTAGGTTCCCAGGCTACAGGGTTCCAGAATCAAACCTCACTCATGTTCCCGGTCCACAGGGTTCCAGAACCTAGGCTCAGTCAGGTTCCAAGGGCACAGTATTCCACAATCTAAACAGATGTCATGTTCCCAAGCCACAGTTTTCCAGAATCTCGCCTCAGTCATGTTCCCAAGCCACAGGGATGCAGAATCAAACCTCAGTCATGTTGCCAGGCCATAGGGTACCACCATCAAACCTCAGTCATATTCCCAGGCCACAGGCTTCCAGAATCCAACAGATTTCATGTTCCCAGGCAACAGGGATCCAGAATCCAAACCGATGTCATGTTCCCAGGCCACAGGATTCCACAATCTAACCTCAGGCATGTTCCCAGGCCAATGGTTTCCAGAATCAAACCTCAGTCATATTCCCAGGCCACAGGGTTCCAGAATCCACCGATGTCATGTTCCCAGGCCACAAGGATCCAGAATCAAACCTCAGTCATGTTGCCAGGCCATAGGGTACCACCATCAAACCTCAGTCATATTGCCAGGACACAAGTTTCCAGAATCAAACCGATGTCATATTCCCAGGCCACAGGGTTTCAGAATCCACCGATGTCATGTTCCCGGTCCACAGGGTTCCAGAACCTAGGCTCAGTCAGGTTCCCAGGGCACAGTATTCCACAATCTAAACAAATGTCATGTTCCCAGGCCACAGTTTTCCAGAATCACGTCTGAGTGATATTCTCAGCCCACAGGGATCCAGAATCAAACCTCAGTCATGTTACCAGGCAATAGGCTAGCACCATCAAACCTCAGTCATATTCCCAGGCCACAGGTTTCCAGAATCAAAGCGATTTCATGTTCCCAGGCAACAGGGTACCAGAATTCAAACCGATGTCATGTTCCCAGGCCACAGGATTCCACAATCTAACTTCAGTCATGTTCCCAGGCAAATGGCTTCCAGAATCAAACCTCAGTCATATCCCAGGCCACAGGTTTCCAGAATCCACCGATGTCATATTCCCAGGCCACAGGGTTCCAGAATCAATCCTCAGTTATGTTCCCAGGCTTCAGGGTTCCAGAATAAAACCTCAGTCATGTTCCCAGTCCACAGAGTTCCAAAACCAAGGCTCAGTCAGGTTCACAGGGCACAGTATTCCACAATCTAAACAGATGTCATGTTCCCATGCCACAGTTTTCCAGAATCACGCCTCAGTCATGTTCACAGGCCACAGGGATCCAAAATCAAACCTCAGTCATGTTGCCAGGACATAGGGTGCCACCATCAAGCCTCAGTCATATTCCTAGGCCACAAGTTTCCAGAATCAAACCGATGTCATGTTCCCAGGTCACGGGGTTCCACAATCTAACATCAGTCATGTTCCCAGGCCAATGGTTTCCAGAATCAAACCTAAGTCATATTCCCACGCCACAGGGTTCCAGAATCCAACCGATGTCGTGTTCCCAGGCCACAGGATTCCACAAGCAAATCTCACTCGAGTTCCCAGGACACATGTTTCCAGAATCAACCCGATATCATGTTCCCTGGACACAGTCTTCCAGAATCAAACCTCAGTCATGTTGCCAGGCCACAGGTTTCCACCATCAAACCTCAGACATATTCCCAGGCCACAGCGTTCCAGAATAAAACCGTTCTCATGTTCCCAGGCCACAGGGTTCCAGAATCCAGCGATGACACGTTCCCAGGCAACAGGGTTCCAGAATCAATCCTCAGTTAGGTTCCCAGGCTACAGGGTTCCAGAATCAAACCTCACTCATGTTCTCAGTCCACAGGGTTCCAGAACCTGGGCTCAGTCAGGTTCCCAGGCCACAGTATTCCATAATGTAAACAGATGTCATGTTCCTAAGTAACAGTTTTCCAGAATCTCGCCTCAGTCATGTTCCCAGGCCACAGGGATCCAGAATCAAACCTCAGTCATGTTGCCAGGCCATAGGGTACCACCATCAAACCTCAGTCATATTCCAAGGCCACAGGCTTCCAGAATCAAACGGATTTCATGTTCCCAGGCAACAGGGTTCCAGAATCCAAACCGATGTCATGTTCCCAGGCCTCAGGATTCCACAATCTAACCTCAGTCATGTTTCCAGGCCAATGGTTTCCAGAATCAAACCTCAGTCATATTCCCAGGCCACAGGGTTCCAGAATCCACCGATGTCATCTTCCCAGGCCACAGGGTTCCAGAATCAATCCTCAGTTAGGTTCCCAGGCTACAGGGTTCCAGTATAAAACCGTTCTCATGTTTCCAGGCTACAAGGTTCCAGAATAAAACCTCAGTCATGTTCCCAGTCCACAGGGTTCCAGAACTAAGGCCCAGTCAGTTTCCCAGGGCACAGTATTCCACAATCTAAACAGATGTCATGTTCCCAGGACACAGTTTTCCAGAATCAGGCCTCAGTCATGTTCCCAGGCCACAAGGATCCAGAATCAAACTTCAGTCATGTTGCCAGGCCATAGGGTACCACCATCAAACCTCACTCATATTCCCAGGCCACAAGTTTCCAGAATCAAACCAATGCCATGTTCCCAGGACACAGGGTTCCAGAATCCACCGATGTCATGTTCCCAGTCCACAGGGTTCCAGAACCAAGGCTCAGTCAGGTTCCCAGGGCACAGTATTCCACAATCTAAATAGATGTCATGTTCCCAGGCCACAGTTTTCCAGAATCATGTCTGAGTCATGTTCCCAGGCCACAGGGATCTAGAATCAAACCTCAGTCATCTTGCCATGCCATAGGGTACCACCATCAACCCTCAGTCATATTCCCAGGACACATTTTTCCAGAATCACACCTAAGACATATTCCCATGCCACAGGGATCCAGAATCAAACCTCAGTCATGTTCCCAGTCCACAGGGTTCCAGAACCAAGGCTCAGTAAGGTTCCCAGGGCACAGTATTCCACAATCTAACCTCAGTCATGTTCCCAGGCAAATGGCATCCAGAATCAAACCTCAGTCATATTCCCAGGGCAAAGGGTACCAGAATCCAAACCCATGTCATGTTCCCAGGCCACAGGATTCCACAATCTAACCTCAGTCATGTTCCCAGGCAAATGGCTTCCAGATTCAAACCTCAGTCATATTCCCAGGCCACAGGGTTCCAGAATCCACCGATGACATGTTCCCAGGCCACACGGTTCCAGAATCAATCCTCAGTTATGTTTCCAGGCTACAGGGTTCCAGAATAAAACCTCAGTCATGTTCCCAGTCCACAGGGTTCCAAAACCAAGGCTCAGTCAGGTTCCCAGGGCACAGTATTCCACAATCTAAACAGATGTCATGTTCCCAGGCCACAGTTTTCCAGAATCACGCCTCAGTCATGTTCCCAGGCCACAGGGATCCAGAATCAAACCTCAGTCATGTTGCCAGGCCATAGGGTACCACCATCAAACCTCAGTCATATTCCCAGGCCACAGGGTTCCAGAATCCAACCGATGTCATGTTCCCAGGCCACAGGATTCCACAAGCAGCACTCAGTCTTTTTCCCAGGACACAGGTTTCCAGAATCAACCCGATATCATGTTCCCTGGCCACAGTCTTCCAGAATCAAACCTCAGTCATGTTGCCAGGCCACAGCTTTCCACCATCAAACCTCAGACATGTTCCCAGGCCACAGGTTCCAGAATAAAACCGTTCTCATGTTCCCAGGCCACAGGGTTCCAGAATCCACCGATGACATGTTCCCAGGCAATGGGGTTTCAGAATCAATCCTCAGTTAGGCTCCCAGGCTACAGGGTTCCAGAATAAAACCTCAGTCATGTTCCACGTCCACAGGGTTCCAGAATCAATCCTCAGTTAGGTTCCCAGGCTACAGGGTTCCAGAATAAAACCTCACTCATGTTCCCGGTCCACAGGGTTCCAGAACCTAGGCTCAGTCAGGTTCCAAGGGCACAGTATTCCACAATCTAAACAGATGTCATGTTCCCAAGCCACAGTTTTCCAGAATCTCGCCTCAGTCATGTTCCCAAGCCACAGGGATGCAGAATCAAACCTCAGTCATGTTGCCAGGCCATACGGTACCACCATCAAACCTCAGTCATATTCCCAGGCCACAGGCTTCCAGAATCAAACAGATTTCATGTTCCCAGGCAACAGGGTTCCAGAATCCAAACCGATGTCATGTTCCCAGGCCACAGGATTCCACAATCTAACCTCAGGCATGTTCCCAGGCCAATGGTTTCCAGAATCAAACCTCAGTCATATTCCCAGGCCACAGGGTTCCAGATTCCACCGATGTCATGTTCCCAGGCCACAAGGATCCAGAATCAAACTTCAGTCATGTTGCCAGGCCATAGGGTACCACCATCAAACCTCAGTCATATTCCCAGGCCACAAGTTTCCAGAATCAAACCAATGTCATATTCCCAGGCCACAGGGTTTCAGAATCCACCGATGTCATGTTCCCAGTCCACAGGGTTCCAGAACCTAGGCTCAGTCAGGTTCCCAGGGCACAGTATTCCACAATCTAAACAGATGTCATATTCCCAGGCCACAGTTTTCCAGAATCACGTCTGAGTGATGTTCTCAGCCCACAGGGATCCAGAATCAAACCTCAGTCATGTTGCCATGACATAGGGTACCACCATCAAACCTCAGTCATATTCCCAGGCCACATTTTTCAAGAATCACGCCTGAGTCATGTTCCCAGGCCACAGGGATCCAGAATCAAACCTCATTCATGTTACCAGGCAATAGGCTAGCACCATCAAACCTCAGTCATATTCCCAGGCCACAGGTTTCCAGAATCAAACCGATTTCATGTTCCCAGGCAACAGGGTACCAGAATTCAAACCGATGTCATTTTCCCAGGCCACAGGATTCCACAATCTCACCTCAGTCATGTTCCCAGGCAAATGGCTTCCAGAATCAAACCTCAGTCATATTCCCAGGCCACAGGTTTCCAGAATCCACCGATGTCATGTTCCCAGGCCACAGGGTTCCAGAATCAATCCTCAGTTATGTTCCCAGGCTAAAGGGTTCCAGAATGAAACCTCAGTCATGTTCCCAGTCCACAGGTTTCCAAAATCAAGGCTCAGTCAGGTTCACAGGGCACAGTATTCCACAATCTAAACAGATGTCATGTTCCCATGCCACAGTTTTCCAGAATCACGCCTCAGTCATGTTCCCAGGCCACAGGGATCCAAAATCAAACCTCAGTCATGTTGCCAGGCCATAGGGTGCCACCATCAAACCTCAGTCATATTCCCAGGCCACAGGTTTCCAGAATCAAACCGATGTCATGTTCCCAGGTCACAGGTTTCCACAATCTAACATCAGTCATGTTCCCAGGCCAATGGTTTCCAGAATCAAACCTCAGTCATATTCCCAGGCCACAAGTTTCCAGAATCAAACCAATGCCATGTTCCCAGGGCACAGGGTTCCAGAATCAAACCTCAGTCATGTTCCCAGTCCACAGGGTTCCAGAACCAAGGCTCAGTCAGTTTCCCAGGGCACAGTATTCCACAATCTAAACAGATGTCATGTTCCCAGGCCACAGTTTTCCAGAATCACGTCTGAGTCATGTTCCAAGGCCACAGGGATCTAGAATCAAACCTCAGTCATCTTGCCATGCCATAGGGTACCACCATCAACCCTCAGTCATATTCCCAGGACACATTTTTCCAGAATCACACCTAAGACATGTTCCCAGGCCACAGGGATCCAGAATCAAACCTCAGTCATGTTCCCAGTCCACAGGGTTCCAGAACCAAGGCTCAGTCAGGTTCCCAGGGCACAGTATTCCACAATCTAAACAGATGTCATGTTCCCAGGCCACAGGATTCCACAATCTAACCTCAGTCATGTTCCCAGGCAAATGGCTTCCAGAATCAAACCTCAGTCATATTCCCAGGGCAAAGGGTACCAGAATCCAAACCCATGTCATGTTCCCAGGCCACAGGATTCCACAATCTAACCTCAGTCATGTTCCCAGGCAAATGGCTTCCAGAATCAAACCTCAGTCATATTCCCAGGCCACAGGGTTCCAGAATCCACCGATGTCATGTTCCCAGGACACAAGGTTCCAGAATAAATCCTCAGTTATGTTTCCAGGCTACAGGGTTCCAGAATAAATCCTCAGTCATGTTCCCAGTCCACAGAGTTCCAGAACCAAGGCTCAGTCAGGTTCCCAGGGCACAGTATTCAACAATCTAAACTGATGTCATGTTCCCAGGCCAAAGTTTTCCAGAATCACGCCTCAGTCATGTTCCCAGGCCACAGGGAGCCAGAATCAAACCTCAGTCTTGTTGCCAGGCCACAGGTTTCCACCATCAAACCTCAGACATGTTCCCAGGCCACAGGTTCCAGAATAAAACCGTTCTCATGTTCCCAGGCCACAGGGTTCCAGAATCCACCGATGACATGTTCCCAGGCAACGGGGTTTCAGAATCAATCCTCAGTTAGGCTCCCAGGCTACAGGGTTCCAGAATAAAACCTCAGTCATGTTCCACGTCCACAGGGTTCCAGAATCAATCCTCAGTTAGGTTCCCAGGCTACAGGGTTCCAGAATAAAACCTCACTCATGTTCCCGGTCCACAGGGTTCCAGAACCTAGGCTCAGTCAGGTTCCAAGGGCACAGTATTCCACAATCTAAACAGATGTCATGTTCCCAAGCCACAGTTTTCCAGAATCTCGCCTCAGTCATGTTCCCAAGCCACAGGGATCAAGAATCAAACCTCAGTCATTTTGCCAGGCCACAGGGTTCCAGAATCCACCGATGTCATGTTCCCAGGCCACAAGGATCCAGAATCAAACTTCAGTCATGTTGCCAGGCCATAGGGTACCACCATCAAACCTCAGTCATATTCCCAGGCCACAAGTTTCCAGAATCAAACCAATGCCATGTTCCCAGGACACAGGGTTCCAGAATCCACCGATGTCATGTTCCCAGTCCACAGGGTTCCAGAACCAAGGCTCAGTCAGGTTCCCAGGGCACAGTATTCCACAATCTAAATAGATGTCATGTTCCCAGGCCACAGTTTTCCAGAATCATGTCTGAGTCATGTTCCCAGGCCACAGGGATCTAGAATCAAACCTCAGTCATCTTGCCATGCCATAGGGTACCACCATCAACCCTCAGTCATATTCCCAGGACACATTTTTCCAGAATCACACCTAAGACATATTCCCATGCCACAGGGATCCAGAATCAAACCTCAGTCATGTTCCCAGTCCACAGGGTTCCAGAACCAAGGCTCAGTAAGGTTCCCAGGGCACAGTATTCCACAATCTAACCTCAGTCATGTTCCCAGGCAAATGGCATCCAGAATCAAACCTCAGTCATATTCCCAGGGCAAAGGGTACCAGAATCCAAACCCATGTCATGTTCCCAGGCCACAGGTTTCCACAATCTAACCTCAGTCATGTTCCCAGGCAAATGGCTTCCAGATTCAAACCTCAGTCATATTCCCAGGCCACAGGGTTCCAGAATCCACCGATGACATGTTCCCAGGCCACACGGTTCCAGAATCAATCCTCAGTTATGTTTCCAGGCTACAGGGTTCCAGAATAAAACCTCAGTCATGTTCCCAGTCCACAGGGTTCCAAAACCAAGGCTCAGTCAGGTTCCCAGGGCACAGTATTCCACAATCTAAACAGATGTCATGTTCCCAGGCCACAGTTTTCCAGAATCACGCCTCAGTCATGTTCCCAGGCCACAGGGATCCAGAATCAAACCTCAGTCATGTTGCCAGGCCATAGGGTACCACCATCAAACCTCAGTCATATTCCCAGGCCACAGGGTTCCAGAATCCAACCGATGTCATGTTCCCAGGCCACAGGATTCCACAAGCAGCACTCAGTCTTTTTCCCAGGACACAGGTTTCCAGAATCAACCCGATATCATGTTCCCTGGCCACAGTCTTCCAGAATCAAACCTCAGTCATGTTGCCAGGCCACAGCTTTCCACCATCAAACCTCAGACATGTTCCCAGGCCACAGGTTCCAGAATAAAACCGTTCTCATGTTCCCAGGCCACAGGGTTCCAGAATCCACCGATGACATGTTCCCAGGCAATGGGGTTTCAGAATCAATCCTCAGTTAGGCTCCCAGGCTACAGGGTTCCAGAATAAAACCTCAGTCATGTTCCACATCCACAGGGTTCCAGAATCAATCCTCAGTTAGGTTCCCAGGCTACAGGGTTCCAGAATAAAACCTCACTCATGTTCCCGGTCCACAGGGTTCCAGAACCTAGGCTCAGTCAGGTTCCAAGGGCACAGTATTCCACAATCTAAACAGATGTCATGTTCCCAAGCCACAGTTTTCCAGAATCTCGCCTCAGTCATGTTCCCAAGCCACAGGGATGCAGAATCAAACCTCAGTCATGTTGCCAGGCCATACGGTACCACCATCAAACCTCAGTCATATTCCCAGGCCACAGGCTTCCAGAATCAAACAGATTTCATGTTCCCAGGCAACAGGGTTCCAGAATCCAAACCGATGTCATGTTCCCAGGCCACAGGATTCCACAATCTAACCTCAGGCATGTTCCCAGGCCAATGGTTTCCAGAATCAAACCTCAGTCATATTCCCAGGCCACAGGGTTCCAGAATCCACCGATGTCATGTTCCCAGGCCACAAGGATCCAGAATCAAACTTCAGTCATGTTGCCAGGCCATAGGGTACCACCATCAAACCTCAGTCATATTCCCAGGCCACAAGTTTCCAGAATCAAACCAATGTCATATTCCCAGGCCACAGGGTTTCAGAATCCACCGATGTCATGTTCCCAGTCCACAGGGTTCCAGAACCTAGGCTCAGTCAGGTTCCCAGGGCACAGTATTCCACAATCTAAACAGATGTCATATTCCCAGGCCACAGTTTTCCAGAATCACGTCTGAGTGATGTTCTCAGCCCACAGGGATCCAGAATCAAACCTCAGTCATGTTGCCATGACATAGGGTACCACCATCAAACCTCAGTCATATTCCCAGGCCACATTTTTCAAGAATCACGCCTGAGTCATGTTCCCAGGCCACAGGGATCCAGAATCAAACCTCATTCATGTTACCAGGCAATAGGCTAGCACCATCAAACCTCAGTCATATTCCCAGGCCACAGGTTTCCAGAATCAAACCGATTTCATGTTCCCAGGCAACAGGGTACCAGAATTCAAACCGATGTCATTTTCCCAGGCCACAGGATTCCACAATCTCACCTCAGTCATGTTCCCAGGCAAATGGCTTCCAGAATCAAACCTCAGTCATATTCCCAGGCCACAGGTTTCCAGAATCCACCGATGTCATGTTCCCAGGCCACAGGGTTCCAGAATCAATCCTCAGTTATGTTCCCAGGCTACAGGGTTCCAGAATGAAACCTCAGTCATGTTCCCAGTCCACAGGTTTCCAAAACCAAGGCTCAGTCAGGTTCACAGGGCACAGTATTCCACAATCTAAACAGATGTCATGTTCCCATGCCACAGTTTTCCAGAATCACGCCTCAGTCATGTTCCCAGGCCACAGGGATCCAAAATCAAACCGCAGTCATGTTGCCAGGCCATAGGGTGCCACCATCAAACCTCAGTCATATTCCCAGGCCACAGGTTTCCAGAATCAAACCGATGTCATGTTCCCAGGTCACAGGTTTCCACAATCTAACATCAGTCATGTTCCCAGGCCAATGGTTTCCAGAATCAAACCTCAGTCATATTCCCAGGCCACAAGTTTCCAGAATCAAACCAATGCCATGTTCCCAGGGCACAGGGTTCCAGAATCAAACCTCAGTCATGTTCCCAGTCCACAGGGTTCCAGAACCAAGGCTCAGTCAGTTTCCCAGGGCACAGTATTCCACAATCTAAACAGATGTCATGTTCCCAGGCCACAGTTTTCCAGAATCACGTCTGAGTCATGTTCCAAGGCCACAGGGATCTAGAATCAAACCTCAGTCATCTTGCCATGCCATAGGGTACCACCATCAACCCTCAGTCATATTCCCAGGACACATTTTTCCAGAATCACACCTAAGACATGTTCCCAGGCCACAGGGATCCAGAATCAAACCTCAGTCATGTTCCCAGTCCACAGGGTTCCAGAACCAAGGCTCAGTCAGGTTCCCAGGGCACAGTATTCCACAATCTAAACAGATGTCATGTTCCCAGGCCACAGGATTCCACAATCTAACCTCAGTCATGTTCCCAGGCAAATGGCTTCCAGAATCAAACCTCAGTCATATTCCCAGGGCAAAGGGTACCAGAATCCAAACCCATGTCATGTTCCCAGGCCACAGGATTCCACAATCTAACCTCAGTCATGTTCCCAGGCAAATGGCTTCCAGAATCAAACCTCAGTCATATTCCCAGGCCACAGGGTTCCAGAATCCACCGATGTCATGTTCCCAGGACACAAGGTTCCAGAATAAATCCTCAGTTATGTTTCCAGGCTACAGGGTTCCAGAATAAATCCTCAGTCATGTTCCCAGTCCACAGAGTTCCAGAACCAAGGCTCAGTCAGGTTCCCAGGGCACAGTATTCAACAATCTAAACTGATGTCATGTTCCCAGGCCAAAGTTTTCCAGAATCACGCCTCAGTCATGTTCCCAGGCCACAGGGAGCCAGAATCAAACCTCAGTCTTGTTGCCAGGCCACAGGTTTCCACCATCAAACCTCAGACATGTTCCCAGGCCACAGGTTCCAGAATAAAACCGTTCTCATATTCCCAGGCCACAGGGTTCCAGAATCCACCGATGACATGTTCCCAGGCAACGGGGTTTCAGAATCAATCCTCAGTTAGGCTCCCAGGCTACAGGGTTCCAGAATAAAACCTCAGTCATGTTCCACGTCCACAGGGTTCCAGAATCAATCCTCAGTTAGGTTCCCAGGCTACAGGGTTCCAGAATAAAACCTCACTCATGTTCCCGGTCCACAGGGTTCCAGAACCTAGGCTCAGTCAGGTTCCAAGGGCACAGTATTCCACAATCTAAACAGATGTCATGTTCCCAAGCCACAGTTTTCCAGAATCTCGCCTCAGTCATGTTCCCAAGCCACAGGGATCAAGAATCAAACCTCAGTCATTTTGCCAGGCCACAGGGTTCCAGAATCCACCGATGTCATGTTCCCAGGCCACAAGGATCCAGAATCAAACTTCAGTCATGTTGCCAGGCCATAGGGTACCACCATCAAACCTCAGTCATATTCCCAGGCCACAAGTTTCCAGAATCAAACCAATGCCATGTTCCCAGGACACAGGGTTCCAGAATCCACCGATGTCATGTTCCCAGTCCACAGGGTTCCAGAACCAAGGCTCAGTCAGGTTCCCAGGGCACAGTATTCCACAATCTAAATAGATGTCATGTTCCCAGGCCACAGTTTTCCAGAATCATGTCTGAGTCATGTTCCCAGGCCACAGGGATCTAGAATCAAACCTCAGTCATCTTGCCATGCCATAGGGTACCACCATCAACCCTCAGTCATATTCCCAGGACACATTTTTCCAGAATCACACCTAAGACATATTCCCATGCCACAGGGATCCAGAATCAAACCTCAGTCATGTTCCCAGTCCACAGGGTTCCAGAACTAAGGCTCAGTAAGGTTCCCAGTGCACAGTATTCCACAATCTAACCTCAGTCATGTTCCCAGGCAAATGGCATCCAGAATCAAACCTCAGTCATATTCCCAGGGCAAAGGGTACCAGAATCCAAACCCATGTCATGTTCCCAGGCCACAGGATTCCACAATCTAACCTCAGTCATGTTCCCAGGCAAATGGCTTCCAGATTCAAACCTCAGTCATATTCCCAGGCCACAGGGTTCCAGAATCCACCGATGACATGTTCCCAGGCCACACGGTTCCAGAATCAATCCTCAGTTATGTTTCCAGGCTACAGGGTTCCAGAATAAAACCTCAGTCATGTTCCCAGTCCACAGGGTTCCAAAACCAAGGCTCAGTCAGGTTCCCAGGGCACAGTATTCCACAATCTAAACAGATGTCATGTTCCCAGGCCACAGTTTTCCAGAATCACGCCTCAGTCATGTTCCCAGGCCACAGGGATCCAGAATCAAACCTCAGTCATGTTGCCAGGCCATAGGGTACCACCATCAAACCTCAGTCATATTCCCAGGCCACAGGGTTCCAGAATCCAACCGATGTCATGTTCCCAGGCCACAGGATTCCACAAGCAGCACTCAGTCTTTTTCCCAGGACACAGGTTTCCAGAATCAACCCGATATCATGTTCCCTGGCCACAGTCTTCCAGAATCAAACCTCAGTCATGTTGCCAGGCCACAGCTTTCCACCATCAAACCTCAGACATGTTCCCAGGCCACAGGTTCCAGAATAAAACCGTTCTCATGTTCCCAGGCCACAGGGTTCCAGAATCCACCGATGACATGTTCCCAGGCAATGGGGTTTCAGAATCAATCCTCAGTTAGGCTCCCAGGCTACAGGGTTCCAGAATAAAACCTCAGTCATGTTCCACGTCCACAGGGTTCCAGAATCAATCCTCAGTTAGGTTCCCAGGCTACAGGGTTCCAGAATAAAACCTCACTCATGTTCCCGGTCCACAGGGTTCCAGAACCTAGGCTCAGTCAGGTTCCAAGGGCACAGTATTCCACAATCTAAACAGATGTCATGTTCCCAAGCCACAGTTTTCCAGAATCTCGCCTCAGTCATGTTCCCAAGCCACAGGGATGCAGAATCAAACCTCAGTCATGTTGCCAGGCCATACGGTACCACCATCAAACCTCAGTCATATTCCCAGGCCACAGGCTTCCAGAATCAAACAGATTTCATGTTCCCAAGCAACAGGGTTCCAGAATCCAAACCGATGTCATGTTCCCAGGCCACAGGATACCACAATCTAACCTCAGGCATGTTCCCAGGCCAATGGTTTCCAGAATCAAACCTCAGTCATATTCCCAGGCCACAGGGTTCCAGAATCCACCGATGTCATGTTCCCAGGCCACAAGGATCCAGAATCAAACTTCAGTCATGTTGCCAGGCCATAGGGTACCACCATCAAACCTCAGTCATATTCCCAGGCCACAAGTTTCCAGAATCAAACCAATGTCATATTCCCAGGCCACAGGGTTTCAGAATCCACCGATGTCATGTTCCCAGTCCACAGGGTTCCAGAACCTAGGCTCAGTCAGGTTCCCAGGGCACAGTATTCCACAATCTAAACAGATGTCATATTCCCAGGCCACAGTTTTCCAGAATCACGTCTGAGTGATGTTCTCAGCCCACAGGGATCCAGAATCAAACCTCAGTCATGTTGCCATGACATAGGGTACCACCATCAAACCTCAGTCATATTCCCAGGCCACATTTTTCAAGAATCACGCCTGAGTCATGTTCCCAGGCCACAGGGATCCAGAATCAAACCTCATTCATGTTACCAGGCAATAGGCTAGCACCATCAAACCTCAGTCATATTCCCAGGCCACAGGTTTCCAGAATCAAACCGATTTCATGTTCCCAGGCAACAGGGTACCAGAATTCAAACCGATGTCATTTTCCCAGGCCACAGGATTCCACAATCTCACCTCAGTCATGTTCCCAGGCAAATGGCTTCCAGAATCAAACCTCAGTCATATTCCCAGGCCACAGGTTTCCAGAATCCACCGATGTCATGTTCCCAGGCCGCAGGGTTCCAGAATCAATCCTCAGTTATGTTCCCAGGCTACAGGGTTCCAGAATGAAACCTCAGTCATGTTCCCAGTCCACAGGTTTCCAAAACCAAGGCTCAGTCAGGTTCACAGGGCACAGTATTCCACAATCTAAACAGATGTCATGTTCCCATGCCACAGTTTTCCAGAATCACGCCTCAGTCATGTTCCCAGGCCACAGGGATCCAAAATCAAACCGCAGTCATGTTGCCAGGCCATAGGGTGCCACCATCAAACCTCAGTCATATTCCCAGGCCACAGGTTTCCAGAATCAAACCGATGTCATGTTCCCAGGTCACAGGTTTCCACAATCTAACATCAGTCATGTTCCCAGGCCAATGGTTTCCAGAATCAAACCTCAGTCATATTCCCAGGCCACAAGTTTCCAGAATCAAACCAATGCCATGTTCCCAGGGCACAGGGTTCCAGAATCAAACCTCAGTCATGTTCCCAGTCCACAGGGTTCCAGAACCAAGGCTCAGTCAGTTTCCCAGGGCACAGTATTCCACAATCTAAACAGATGTCATGTTCCCAGGCCACAGTTTTCCAGAATCACGTCTGAGTCATGTTCCAAGGCCACAGGGATCTAGAATCAAACCTCAGTCATCTTGCCATGCCATAGGGTACCACCATCAACCCTCAGTCATATTCCCAGGACACATTTTTCCAGAATCACACCTAAGACATGTTCCCAGGCCACAGGGATCCAGAATCAAACCTCAGTCATGTTCCCAGTCCACAGGGTTCCAGAACCAAGGCTCAGTCAGGTTCCCAGGGCACAGTATTCCACAATCTAAACAGATGTCATGTTCCCAGGCCACAGGATTCCACAATCTAACCTCAGTCATGTTCCCAGGCAAATGGCTTCCAGAATCAAACCTCAGTCATATTCCCAGGGCAAAGGGTACCAGAATCCAAACCCATGTCATGTTCCCAGGCCACAGGATTCCACAATCTAACCTCAGTCATGTTCCCAGGCAAATGGCTTCCAGAATCAAACCTCAGTCATATTCCCAGGCCACAGGGTTCCAGAATCCACCGATGTCATGTTCCCAGGACACAAGGTTCCAGAATAAATCCTCAGTTATGTTTCCAGGCTACAGGGTTCCAGAATAAAACCTCAGTCATGTTCCACGTCCACAGGGTTCCAGAATCAATCCTCAGTTAGGTTCCCAGGCTACAGGGTTCCAGAATAAAACCTCACTCATGTTCCCGGTCCACAGGGTTCCAGAACCTAGGCTCAGTCAGGTTCCAAGGGCACAGTATTCCACAATCTAAACAGATGTCATGTTCCCAAGCCACAGTTTTCCAGAATCTCGCCTCAGTCATGTTCCCAAGCCACAGGGATCAAGAATCAAACCTCAGTCATTTTGCCAGGCCACAGGGTTCCAGAATCCACCGATGTCATGTTCCCAGGCCACAAGGATCCAGAATCAAACTTCAGTCATGTTGCCAGGCCATAGGGTACCACCATCAAACCTCAGTCATATTCCCAGGCCACAAGTTTCCAGAATCAAACCAATGCCATGTTCCCAGGACACAGGGTTCCAGAATCCACCGATGTCATGTTCCCAGTCCACAGGGTTCCAGAACCAAGGCTCAGTCAGGTTCCCAGGGCACAGTATTCCACAATCTAAATAGATGTCATGTTCCCAGGCCACAGTTTTCCAGAATCATGTCTGAGTCATGTTCCCAGGCCACAGGGATCTAGAATCAAACCTCAGTCATCTTGCCATGCCATAGGGTACCACCATCAACCCTCAGTCATATTCCCAGGACACATTTTTCCAGAATCACACCTAAGACATATTCCCATGCCACAGGGATCCAGAATCAAACCTCAGTCATGTTCCCAGTCCACAGGGTTCCAGAACCAAGGCTCAGTAAGGTTCCCAGGGCACAGTATTCCACAATCTAACCTCAGTCATGTTCCCAGGCAAATGGCATCCAGAATCAAACCTCAGTCATATTCCCAGGGCAAAGGGTACCAGAATCCAAACCCATGTCATGTTCCCAGGCCACAGGATTCCACAATCTAACCTCAGTCATGTTCCCAGGCAAATGGCTTCCAGATTCAAACCTCAGTCATATTCCCAGGCTACAGGGTTCCAGAATCCACCGATGACATGTTCCCAGGCCACACGGTTCCAGAATCAATCCTCAGTTATGTTTCCAGGCTACAGGGTTCCAGAATAAAACCTCAGTCATGTTCCCAGTCCACAGGGTTCCAAAACCAAGGCTCAGTCAGGTTCCCAGGGCACAGTATTCCACAATCTAAACAGATGTCATGTTCCCAGGCCACAGTTTTCCAGAATCACGCCTCAGTCATGTTCCCAGGCCACAGGGATCCAGAATCAAACCTCAGTCATGTTGCCAGGCCATAGGGTACCACCATCAAACCTCAGTCATATTCCCAGGCCACAGGTTTCCAGAATCCAACCGATGTCATGTTCCCAGGCCACAGGATTCCACAAGCAGCACTCAGTCTTTTTCCCAGGACACAGGTTTCCAGAATCAACCCGATATCATGTTCCCTGGCCACAGTCTTCCAGAATCAAACCTCAGTCATGTTGCCAGGCCACAGCTTTCCACCATCAAACCTCAGACATGTTCCCAGGCCACAGGTTCCAGAATAAAACCGTTCTCATGTTCCCAGGCCACAGGGTTCCAGAATCCACCGATGACATGTTCCCAGGCAATGGGGTTTCAGAATCAATCCTCAGTTAGGCTCCCAGGCTACAGGGTTCCAGAATAAAACCTCAGTCATGTTCCACGTCCACAGGGTTCCAGAATCAATCCTCAGTTAGGTTCCCAGGCTACAGGGTTCCAGAATAAAACCTCACTCATGTTCCCGGTCCACAGGGTTCCAGAACCTAGGCTCAGTCAGGTTCCAAGGGCACAGTATTCCACAATCTAAACAGATGTCATGTTCCCAAGCCACAGTTTTCCAGAATCTCGCCTCAGTCATGTTCCCAAGCCACAGGGATGCAGAATCAAACCTCAGTCATGTTGCCAGGCCATACGGTACCACCATCAAACCTCAGTCATATTCCCAGGCCACAGGCTTCCAGAATCAAACAGATTTCATGTTCCCAGGCAACAGGGTTCCAGAATCCAAACCGATGTCATGTTCCCAGGCCACAGGATTCCACAATCTAACCTCAGGCATGTTCCCAGGCCAATGGTTTCCAGAATCAAACCTCAGTCATATTCCCAGGCCACAGGGTTCCAGAATCCACCGATGTCATGTTCCCAGGCCACAAGGATCCAGAATCAAACTTCAGTCATGTTGCCAGGCCATAGGGTACCACCATCAAACCTCAGTCATATTCCCAGGCCACAAGTTTCCAGAATCAAACCAATGTCATATTCCCAGGCCACAGGGTTTCAGAATCCACCGATGTCATGTTCCCAGTCCACAGGGTTCCAGAACCTAGGCTCAGTCAGGTTCCCAGGGCACAGTATTCCACAATCTAAACAGATGTCATATTCCCAGGCCACAGTTTTCCAGAATCACGTCTGAGTGATGTTCTCAGCCCACAGGGATCCAGAATCAAACCTCAGTCATGTTGCCATGACATAGGGTACCACCATCAAACCTCAGTCATATTCCCAGGCCACATTTTTCAAGAATCACGCCTGAGTCATGTTCCCAGGCCACAGGGATCCAGAATCAAACCTCATTCATGTTACCAGGCAATAGGCTAGCACCATCAAACCTCAGTCATATTCCCAGGCCACAGGTTTCCAGAATCAAACCGATTTCATGTTCCCAGGCAACAGGGTACCAGAATTCAAACCGATGTCATTTTCCCAGGCCACAGGATTCCACAATCTCACCTCAGTCATGTTCCCAGGCAAATGGCTTCCAGAATCAAACCTCAGTCATATTCCCAGGCCACAGGTTTCCAGAATCCACCGATGTCATGTTCCCAGGCCACAGGGTTCCAGAATCAATCCTCAGTTATGTTCCCAGGCTACAGGGTTCCAGAATGAAACCTCAGTCATGTTCCCAGTCCACAGGTTTCCAAAACCAAGGCTCAGTCAGGTTCACAGGGCACAGTATTCCACAATCTAAACAGATGTCATGTTCCCATGCCACAGTTTTCCAGAATCACGCCTCAGTCATGTTCCCAGGCCACAGGGATCCAAAATCAAACCTCAGTCATGTTGCCAGGCCATAGGGTGCCACCATCAAACCTCAGTCATATTCCCAGGCCACAGGTTTCCAGAATCAAACCGATGTCATGTTCCCAGGTCACAGGTTTCCACAATCTAACATCAGTCATGTTCCCAGGCCAATGGTTTCCAGAATCAAACCTCAGTCATATTCCCAGGCCACAAGTTTCCAGAATCAAACCAATGCCATGTTCCCAGGGCACAGGGTTCCAGAATCAAACCTCAGTCATGTTCCCAGTCCACAGGGTTCCAGAACCAAGGCTCAGTCAGTTTCCCAGGGCACAGTATTCCACAATCTAAACAGATGTCATGTTCCCAGGCCACAGTTTTCCAGAATCACGTCTGAGTCATGTTCCAAGGCCACAGGGATCTAGAATCAAACCTCAGTCATCTTGCCATGCCATAGGGTAACACCATCAACCCTCAGTCATATTCCCAGGACACATTTTTCCAGAATCACACCTAAGACATGTTCCCAGGCCACAGGGATCCAGAATCAAACCTCAGTCATGTTCCCAGTCCACAGGGTTCCAGAACCAAGGCTCAGTCAGGTTCCCAGGGCACAGTATTCCACAATCTAAACAGATGTCATGTTCCCAGGCCACAGGATTCCACAATCTAACCTCAGTCATGTTCCCAGGCAAATGGCTTCCAGAATCAAACCTCAGTCATATTCCCAGGGCAAAGGGTACCAGAATCCAAACCCATGTCATGTTCCCAGGCCACAGGATTCCACAATCTAACCTCAGTCATGTTCCCAGGCAAATGGCTTCCAGAATCAAACCTCAGTCATATTCCCAGGCCACAGGGTTCCAGAATCCACCGATGTCATGTTCCCAGGACACAAGGTTCCAGAATAAATCCTCAGTTATGTTTCCAGGCTACAGGGTTCCAGAATAAATCCTCAGTCATGTTCCCAGTCCACAGAGTTCCAGAACCAAGGCTCAGTCAGGTTCCCAGGGCACAGTATTCAACAATCTAAACTGATGTCATGTTCCCAGGCCAAAGTTTTCCAGAATCACGCCTCAGTCATGTTCCCAGGCCACAGGGAGCCAGAATCAAACCTCAGTCTTGTTGCCAGGCCACAGGTTTCCACCATCAAACCTCAGACATGTTCCCAGGCCACAGGTTCCAGAATAAAACCGTTCTCATGTTCCCAGGCCACAGGGTTCCAGAATCCACCGATGACATGTTCCCAGGCAACGGGGTTTCAGAATCAATCCTCAGTTAGGCTCCCAGGCTACAGGGTTCCAGAATAAAACCTCAGTCATGTTCCACGTCCACAGGGTTCCAGAATCAATCCTCAGTTAGGTTCCCAGGCTACAGGGTTCCAGAATAAAACCTCACTCATGTTCCCGGTCCACAGGGTTCCAGAACCTAGGCTCAGTCAGGTTCCAAGGGCACAGTATTCCACAATCTAAACAGATGTCATGTTCCCAAGCCACAGTTTTCCAGAATCTCGCCTCAGTCATGTTCCCAGGCCACAGGGATCCAGAATCAAACCTCAGTCATGTTGCCAGGCCATAGGGTACCACCATCAAACCTCAGTCATATTCCCAGGCCACAGGGTTCCAGAATCCAACCGATGTCATGTTCCCAGGCCACAGGATTCCACAAGCAGCACTCAGTCTTTTTCCCAGGACACAGGTTTCCAGAATCAACCCGATATCATGTTCCCTGGCCACAGTCTTCCAGAATCAAACCTCAGTCATGTTGCCAGGCCACAGCTTTCCACCATCAAACCTCAGACATGTTCCCAGGCCACAGGTTCCAGAATAAAACCGTTCTCATGTTCCCAGGCCACAGGGTTCCAGAATCCACCGATGACATGTTCCCAGGCAATGGGGTTTCAGAATCAATCCTCAGTTAGGCTCCCAGGCTACAGGGTTCCAGAATAAAACCTCAGTCATGTTCCACGTCCACAGGGTTCCAGAATCAATCCTCAGTTAGGTTCCCAGGCTACAGGGTTCCAGAATAAAACCTCACTCATGTTCCCGGTCCACAGGGTTCCAGAACCTAGGCTCAGTCAGGTTCCAAGGGCACAGTATTCCACAATCTAAACAGATGTCATGTTCCCAAGCCACAGTATTCCAGAATCTCGCCTCAGTCATGTTCCCAAGCCACAGGGATGCAGAATCAAACCTCAGTCATGTTGCCAGGCCATACGGTACCACCATCAAACCTCAGTCATATTCCCAGGCCACAGGCTTCCAGAATCAAACAGATTTCATGTTCCCAGGCAACAGGGTTCCAGAATCCAAACCGATGTCATGTTCCCAGGCCACAGGATTCCACAATCTAACCTCAGGCATGTTCCCAGGCCAATGGTTTCCAGAATCAAACCTCAGTCATATTCCCAGGCCACAGGGTTCCAGATTCCACCGATGTCATGTTCCCAGGCCACAAGGATCCAGAATCAAACTTCAGTCATGTTGCCAGGCCATAGGGTACCACCATCAAACCTCAGTCATATTCCCAGGCCACAAGTTTCCAGAATCAAACCAATGTCATATTCCCAGGCCACAGGGTTTCAGAATCCACCGATGTCATGTTCCCAGTCCACAGGGTTCCAGAACCTAGGCTCAGTCAGGTTCCCAGGGCACAGTATTCCACAATCTAAACAGATGTCATATTCCCAGGCCACAGTTTTCCAGAATCACGTCTGAGTGATGTTCTCAGCCCACAGGGATCCAGAATCAAACCTCAGTCATGTTGCCATGACATAGGGTACCACCATCAAACCTCAGTCATATTCCCAGGCCACATTTTTCAAGAATCACGCCTGAGTCATGTTCCCAGGCCACAGGGATCCAGAATCAAACCTCATTCATGTTACCAGGCAATAGGCTAGCACCATCAAACCTCAGTCATATTCCCAGGCCACAGGTTTCCAGAATCAAACCGATTTCATGTTCCCAGGCAACAGGGTACCAGAATTCAAACCGATGTCATTTTCCCAGGCCACAGGATTCCACAATCTCACCTCAGTCATGTTCCCAGGCAAATGGCTTCCAGAATCAAACCTCAGTCATATTCCCAGGCCACAGGTTTCCAGAATCCACCGATGTCATGTTCCCAGGCCACAGGGTTCCAGAATCAATCCTCAGTTATGTTCCCAGGCTACAGGGTTCCAGAATGAAACCTCAGTCATGTTCCCAGTCCACAGGTTTCCAAAACCAAGGCTCAGTCAGGTTCACAGGGCACAGTATTCCACAATCTAAACAGATGTCATGTTCCCATGCCACAGTTTTCCAGAATCACGCCTCAGTCATGTTCCCAGGCCACAGGGATCCAAAATCAAACCTCAGTCATGTTGCCAGGCCATAGGGTGCCACCATCAAACCTCAGTCATATTCCCAGGCCACAGGTTTCCAGAATCAAACCGATGTCATGTTCTCAGGTCACAGGTTTCCACAATCTAACATCAGTCATGTTCCCAGGCCAATGGTTTCCAGAATCAAACCTCAGTCATATTCCCAGGCCACAAGTTTCCAGAATCAAACCAATGCCATGTTCCCAGGGCACAGGGTTCCAGAATCAAACCTCAGTCATGTTCCCAGTCCACAGGGTTCCAGAACCAAGGCTCAGTCAGTTTCCCAGGGCACAGTATTCCACAATCTAAACAGATGTCATGTTCCCAGGCCACAGTTTTCCAGAATCACGTCTGAGTCATGTTCCAAGGCCACAGGGATCTAGAATCAAACCTCAGTCATCTTGCCATGCCATAGGGTACCACCATCAACCCTCAGTCATATTCCCAGGACACATTTTTCCAGAATCACACCTAAGACATGTTCCCAGGCCACAGGGATCCAGAATCAAACCTCAGTCATGTTCCCAGTCCACAGGGTTCCAGAACCAAGGCTCAGTCAGGTTCCCAGGGCACAGTATTCCACAATCTAAACAGATGTCATGTTCCCAGGCCACAGGATTCCACAATCTAACCTCAGTCATGTTCCCAGGCAAATGGCTTCCAGAATCAAACCTCAGTCATATTCCCAGGGCAAAGGGTACCAGAATCCAAACCCATGTCATGTTCCCAGGCCACAGGATTCCACAATCTAACCTCAGTCATGTTCCCAGGCAAATGGCTTCCAGAATCAAACCTCAGTCATATTCCCAGGCCACAGGGTTCCAGAATCCACCGATGTCATGTTCCCAGGCCACAAGGTTCCAGAATAAATCCTCAGTTATGTTTCCAGGCTACAGGGTTCCAGAATAAATACTCAGTCATGTTCCCAGTCCACAGAGTTCCAGAACCAAGGCTCAGTCAGGTTCCCAGGGCACAGTATTCAACAATCTAAACTGATGTCATGTTCCCAGGCCAAAGTTTTCCAGAATCACGCCTCAGTCATGTTCCCAGGCCACAGGGAGCCAGAATCAAACCTCAGTCTTGTTGCCAGGCCACAGGTTTCCACCATCAAACCTCAGACATGTTCCCAGGCCACAGGTTCCAGAATAAAACCGTTCTCATGTTCCCAGGCCACAGGGTTCCAGAATCCACCGATGACATGTTCCCAGGCAACGGGGTTTCAGAATCAATCCTCAGTTAGGCTCCCAGGCTACAGGGTTCCAGAATAAAACCTCAGTCATGTTCCACGTCCACAGGGTTCCAGAATCAATCCTCAGTTAGGTTCCCAGGCTACAGGGTTCCAGAATAAAACCTCACTCATGTTCCCGGTCCACAGGGTTCCAGAACCTAGGCTCAGTCAGGTTCCAAGGGCACAGTATTCCACAATCTAAACAGATGTCATGTTCCCAAGCCACAGTTTTCCAGAATCTCGCCTCAGTCATGTTCCCAAGCCACAGGGATCAAGAATCAAACCTCAGTCATTTTGCCAGGCCACAGGGTTCCAGAATCCACCGATGTCATGTTCCCAGGCCACAAGGATCCAGAATCAAACTTCAGTCATGTTGCCAGGCCATAGGGTACCACCATCAAACCTCAGTCATATTCCCAGGCCACAAGTTTCCAGAATCAAACCAATGCCATGTTCCCAGGACACAGGGTTCCAGAATCCACCGATGTCATGTTCCCAGTCCACAGGGTTCCAGAACCAAGGCTCAGTCAGGTTCCCAGGGCACAGTATTCCACAATCTAAATAGATGTCATGTTCCCAGGCCACAGTTTTCCAGAATCATGTCTGAGTCATGTTCCCAGGCCACAGGGATCTAGAATCAAACCTCAGTCATCTTGCCATGCCATAGGGTACCACCATCAACCCTCAGTCATATTCCCAGGACACATTTTTCCAGAATCACACCTAAGACATATTCCCATGCCACAGGGATCCAGAATCAAACCTCAGTCATGTTCCCAGTCCACAGGGTTCCAGAACCAAGGCTCAGTAAGGTTCCCAGGGCACAGTATTCCACAATCTAACCTCAGTCATGTTCCCAGGCAAATGGCATCCAGAATCAAACCTCAGTCATATTCCCAGGGCAAAGGGTACCAGAATCCAAACCCATGTCATGTTCCCAGGCCACAGGTTTCCACAATCTAACCTCAGTCATGTTCCCAGGCAAATGGCTTCCAGATTCAAACCTCAGTCATATTCCCAGGCCACAGGGTTCCAGAATCCACCGATGACATGTTCCCAGGCCACACGGTTCCAGAATCAATCCTCAGTTATGTTTCCAGGCTACAGGGTTCCAGAATAAAACCTCAGTCATGTTCCCAGTCCACAGGGTTCCAAAACCAAGGCTCAGTCAGGTTCCCAGGGCACAGTATTCCACAATCTAAACAGATGTCATGTTCCCAGGCCACAGTTTTCCAGAATCACGCCTCAGTCATGTTCCCAGGCCACAGGGATCCAGAATCAAACCTCAGTCATGTTGCCAGGCCATAGGGTACCACCATCAAACCTCAGTCATATTCCCAGGCCACAGGGTTCCAGAATCCAACCGATGTCATGTTCCCAGGCCACAGGATTCCACAAGCAGCACTCAGTCTTTTTCCCAGGACACAGGTTTCCAGAATCAACCCGATATCATGTTCCCTGGCCACAGTCTTCCAGAATCAAACCTCAGTCATGTTGCCAGGCCACAGCTTTCCACCATCAAACCTCAGACATGTTCCCAGGCCACAGGTTCCAGAATAAAACCGTTCTCATGTTCCCAGGCCACAGGGTTCCAGAATCCACCGATGACATGTTCCCAGGCAATGGGGTTTCAGAATCAATCCTCAGTTAGGCTCCCAGGCTACAGGGTTCCAGAATAAAACCTCAGTCATGTTCCACATCCACAGGGTTCCAGAATCAATCCTCAGTTAGGTTCCCAGGCTACAGGGTTCCAGAATAAAACCTCACTCATGTTCCCGGTCCACAGGGTTCCAGAACCTAGGCTCAGTCAGGTTCCAAGGGCACAGTATTCCACAATCTAAACAGATGTCATGTTCCCAAGCCACAGTTTTCCAGAATCTCGCCTCAGTCATGTTCCCAAGCCACAGGGATGCAGAATCAAACCTCAGTCATGTTGCCAGGCCATACGGTACCACCATCAAACCTCAGTCATATTCCCAGGCCACAGGCTTCCAGAATCAAACAGATTTCATGTTCCCAGGCAACAGGGTTCCAGAATCCAAACCGATGTCATGTTCCCAGGCCACAGGATTCCACAATCTAACCTCAGGCATGTTCCCAGGCCAATGGTTTCCAGAATCAAACCTCAGTCATATTCCCAGGCCACAGGGTTCCAGAATCCACCGATGTCATGTTCCCAGGCCACAAGGATCCAGAATCAAACTTCAGTCATGTTGCCAGGCCATAGGGTACCACCATCAAACCTCAGTCATATTCCCAGGCCACAAGTTTCCAGAATCAAACCAATGTCATATTCCCAGGCCACAGGGTTTCAGAATCCACCGATGTCATGTTCCCAGTCCACAGGGTTCCAGAACCTAGGCTCAGTCAGGTTCCCAGGGCACAGTATTCCACAATCTAAACAGATGTCATATTCCCAGGCCACAGTTTTCCAGAATCACGTCTGAGTGATGTTCTCAGCCCACAGGGATCCAGAATCAAACCTCAGTCATGTTGCCATGACATAGGGTACCACCATCAAACCTCAGTCATATTCCCAGGCCACATTTTTCAAGAATCACGCCTGAGTCATGTTCCCAGGCCACAGGGATCCAGAATCAAACCTCATTCATGTTACCAGGCAATAGGCTAGCACCATCAAACCTCAGTCATATTCCCAGGCCACAGGTTTCCAGAATCAAACCGATTTCATGTTCCCAGGCAACAGGGTACCAGAATTCAAACCGATGTCATTTTCCCAGGCCACAGGATTCCACAATCTCACCTCAGTCATGTTCCCAGGCAAATGGCTTCCAGAATCAAACCTCAGTCATATTCCCAGGCCACAGGTTTCCAGAATCCACCGATGTCATGTTCCCAGGCCACAGGGTTCCAGAATCAATCCTCAGTTATGTTCCCAGGCTACAGGGTTCCAGAATGAAACCTCAGTCATGTTCCCAGTCCACAGGTTTCCAAAACCAAGGCTCAGTCAGGTTCACAGGGCACAGTATTCCACAATCTAAACAGATGTCATGTTCCCATGCCACAGTTTTCCAGAATCACGCCTCAGTCATGTTCCCAGGCCACAGGGATCCAAAATCAAACCGCAGTCATGTTGCCAGGCCATAGGGTGCCACCATCAAACCTCAGTCATATTCCCAGGCCACAGGTTTCCAGAATCAAACCGATGTCATGTTCCCAGGTCACAGGTTTCCACAATCTAACATCAGTCATGTTCCCAGGCCAATGGTTTCCAGAATCAAACCTCAGTCATATTCCCAGGCCACAAGTTTCCAGAATCAAACCAATGCCATGTTCCCAGGGCACAGGGTTCCAGAATCAAACCTCAGTCATGTTCCCAGTCCACAGGGTTCCAGAACCAAGGCTCAGTCAGTTTCCCAGGGCACAGTATTCCACAATCTAAACAGATGTCATGTTCCCAGGCCACAGTTTTCCAGAATCACGTCTGAGTCATGTTCCAAGGCCACAGGGATCTAGAATCAAACCTCAGTCATCTTGCCATGCCATAGGGTACCACCATCAACCCTCAGTCATATTCCCAGGACACATTTTTCCAGAATCACACCTAAGACATGTTCCCAGGCCACAGGGATCCAGAATCAAACCTCAGTCATGTTCCCAGTCCACAGGGTTCCAGAACCAAGGCTCAGTCAGGTTCCCAGGGCACAGTATTCCACAATCTAAACAGATGTCATGTTCCCAGGCCACAGGATTCCACAATCTAACCTCAGTCATGTTCCCAGGCAAATGGCTTCCAGAATCAAACCTCAGTCATATTCCCAGGGCAAAGGGTACCAGAATCCAAACCCATGTCATGTTCCCAGGCCACAGGATTCCACAATCTAACCTCAGTCATGTTCCCAGGCAAATGGCTTCCAGAATCAAACCTCAGTCATATTCCCAGGCCACAGGGTTCCAGAATCCACCGATGTCATGTTCCCAGGACACAAGGTTCCAGAATAAATCCTCAGTTATGTTTCCAGGCTACAGGGTTCCAGAATAAATCCTCAGTCATGTTCCCAGTCCACAGAGTTCCAGAACCAAGGCTCAGTCAGGTTCCCAGGGCACAGTATTCAACAATCTAAACTGATGTCATGTTCCCAGGCCAAAGTTTTCCAGAATCACGCCTCAGTCATGTTCCCAGGCCACAGGGAGCCAGAATCAAACCTCAGTCTTGTTGCCAGGCCACAGGTTTCCACCATCAAACCTCAGACATGTTCCCAGGCCACAGGTTCCAGAATAAAACCGTTCTCATATTCCCAGGCCACAGGGTTCCAGAATCCACCGATGACATGTTCCCAGGCAACGGGGTTTCAGAATCAATCCTCAGTTAGGCTCCCAGGCTACAGGGTTCCAGAATAAAACCTCAGTCATGTTCCACGTCCACAGGGTTCCAGAATCAATCCTCAGTTAGGTTCCCAGGCTACAGGGTTCCAGAATAAAACCTCACTCATGTTCCCGGTCCACAGGGTTCCAGAACCTAGGCTCAGTCAGGTTCCAAGGGCACAGTATTCCACAATCTAAACAGATGTCATGTTCCCAAGCCACAGTTTTCCAGAATCTCGCCTCAGTCATGTTCCCAAGCCACAGGGATCAAGAATCAAACCTCAGTCATTTTGCCAGGCCACAGGGTTCCAGAATCCACCGATGTCATGTTCCCAGGCCACAAGGATCCAGAATCAAACTTCAGTCATGTTGCCAGGCCATAGGGTACCACCATCAAACCTCAGTCATATTCCCAGGCCACAAGTTTCCAGAATCAAACCAATGCCATGTTCCCAGGACACAGGGTTCCAGAATCCACCGATGTCATGTTCCCAGTCCACAGGGTTCCAGAACCAAGGCTCAGTCAGGTTCCCAGGGCACAGTATTCCACAATCTAAATAGATGTCATGTTCCCAGGCCACAGTTTTCCAGAATCATGTCTGAGTCATGTTCCCAGGCCACAGGGATCTAGAATCAAACCTCAGTCATCTTGCCATGCCATAGGGTACCACCATCAACCCTCAGTCATATTCCCAGGACACATTTTTCCAGAATCACACCTAAGACATATTCCCATGCCACAGGGATCCAGAATCAAACCTCAGTCATGTTCCCAGTCCACAGGGTTCCAGAACTAAGGCTCAGTAAGGTTCCCAGTGCACAGTATTCCACAATCTAACCTCAGTCATGTTCCCAGGCAAATGGCATCCAGAATCAAACCTCAGTCATATTCCCAGGGCAAAGGGTACCAGAATCCAAACCCATGTCATGTTCCCAGGCCACAGGATTCCACAATCTAACCTCAGTCATGTTCCCAGGCAAATGGCTTCCAGATTCAAACCTCAGTCATATTCCCAGGCCACAGGGTTCCAGAATCCACCGATGACATGTTCCCAGGCCACACGGTTCCAGAATCAATCCTCAGTTATGTTTCCAGGCTACAGGGTTCCAGAATAAAACCTCAGTCATGTTCCCAGTCCACAGGGTTCCAAAACCAAGGCTCAGTCAGGTTCCCAGGGCACAGTATTCCACAATCTAAACAGATGTCATGTTCCCAGGCCACAGTTTTCCAGAATCACGCCTCAGTCATGTTCCCAGGCCACAGGGATCCAGAATCAAACCTCAGTCATGTTGCCAGGCCATAGGGTACCACCATCAAACCTCAGTCATATTCCCAGGCCACAGGGTTCCAGAATCCAACCGATGTCATGTTCCCAGGCCACAGGATTCCACAAGCAGCACTCAGTCTTTTTCCCAGGACACAGGTTTCCAGAATCAACCCGATATCATGTTCCCTGGCCACAGTCTTCCAGAATCAAACCTCAGTCATGTTGCCAGGCCACAGCTTTCCACCATCAAACCTCAGACATGTTCCCAGGCCACAGGTTCCAGAATAAAACCGTTCTCATGTTCCCAGGCCACAGGGTTCCAGAATCCACCGATGACATGTTCCCAGGCAATGGGGTTTCAGAATCAATCCTCAGTTAGGCTCCCAGGCTACAGGGTTCCAGAATAAAACCTCAGTCATGTTCCACGTCCACAGGGTTCCAGAATCAATCCTCAGTTAGGTTCCCAGGCTACAGGGTTCCAGAATAAAACCTCACTCATGTTCCCGGTCCACAGGGTTCCAGAACCTAGGCTCAGTCAGGTTCCAAGGGCACAGTATTCCACAATCTAAACAGATGTCATGTTCCCAAGCCACAGTTTTCCAGAATCTCGCCTCAGTCATGTTCCCAAGCCACAGGGATGCAGAATCAAACCTCAGTCATGTTGCCAGGCCATACGGTACCACCATCAAACCTCAGTCATATTCCCAGGCCACAGGCTTCCAGAATCAAACAGATTTCATGTTCCCAGGCAACAGGGTTCCAGAATCCAAACCGATGTCATGTTCCCAGGCCACAGGATTCCACAATCTAACCTCAGGCATGTTCCCAGGCCAATGGTTTCCAGAATCAAACCTCAGTCATATTCCCAGGCCACAGGGTTCCAGAATCCACCGATGTCATGTTCCCAGGCCACAAGGATCCAGAATCAAACTTCAGTCATGTTGCCAGGCCATAGGGTACCACCATCAAACCTCAGTCATATTCCCAGGCCACAAGTTTCCAGAATCAAACCAATGTCATATTCCCAGGCCACAGGGTTTCAGAATCCACCGATGTCATGTTCCCAGTCCACAGGGTTCCAGAACCTAGGCTCAGTCAGGTTCCCAGGGCACAGTATTCCACAATCTAAACAGATGTCATATTCCCAGGCCACAGTTTTCCAGAATCACGTCTGAGTGATGTTCTCAGCCCACAGGGATCCAGAATCAAACCTCAGTCATGTTGCCATGACATAGGGTACCACCATCAAACCTCAGTCATATTCCCAGGCCACATTTTTCAAGAATCACGCCTGAGTCATGTTCCCAGGCCACAGGGATCCAGAATCAAACCTCATTCATGTTACCAGGCAATAGGCTAGCACCATCAAACCTCAGTCATATTCCCAGGCCACAGGTTTCCAGAATCAAACCGATTTCATGTTCCCAGGCAACAGGGTACCAGAATTCAAACCGATGTCATTTTCCCAGGCCACAGGATTCCACAATCTCACCTCAGTCATGTTCCCAGGCAAATGGCTTCCAGAATCAAACCTCAGTCATATTCCCAGGCCACAGGTTTCCAGAATCCACCGATGTCATGTTCCCAGGCCGCAGGGTTCCAGAATCAATCCTCAGTTATGTTCCCAGGCTACAGGGTTCCAGAATGAAACCTCAGTCATGTTCCCAGTCCACAGGTTTCCAAAACCAAGGCTCAGTCAGGTTCACAGGGCACAGTATTCCACAATCTAAACAGATGTCATGTTCCCATGCCACAGTTTTCCAGAATCACGCCTCAGTCATGTTCCCAGGTCACAGGGATCCAAAATCAAACCGCAGTCATGTTGCCAGGCCATAGGGTACCACCATCAAACCTCAGTCATATTCCCAGGCCACAAGTTTCCAGAATCAAACCAATGCCATGTTCCCAGGACACAGGGTTCCAGAATCCACCGATGTCATGTTCCCAGTCCACAGGGTTCCAGAACCAAGGCTCAGTCAGGTTCCCAGGGCACAGTATTCCACAATCTAAATAGATGTCATGTTCCCAGGCCACAGTTTTCCAGAATCATGTCTGAGTCATGTTCCCAGGCCACAGGGATCTAGAATCAAACCTCAGTCATCTTGCCATGCCATAGGGTACCACCATCAACCCTCAGTCATATTCCCAGGACACATTTTTCCAGAATCACACCTAAGACATATTCCCATGCCACAGGGATCCAGAATCAAACCTCAGTCATGTTCCCAGTCCACAGGGTTCCAGAACCAAGGCTCAGTAAGGTTCCCAGGGCACAGTATTCCACAATCTAACCTCAGTCATGTTCCCAGGCAAATGGCATCCAGAATCAAACCTCAGTCATATTCCCAGGGCAAAGGGTACCAGAATCCAAACCCATGTCATGTTCCCAGGCCACAGGATTCCACAATCTAACCTCAGTCATGTTCCCAGGCAAATGGCTTCCAGATTCAAACCTCAGTCATATTCCCAGGCCACAGGGTTCCAGAATCCACCGATGACATGTTCCCAGGCCACACGGTTCCAGAATCAATCCTCAGTTATGTTTCCAGGCTACAGGGTTCCAGAATAAAACCTCAGTCATGTTCCCAGTCCACAGGGTTCCAAAACCAAGGCTCAGTCAGGTTCCCAGGGCACAGTATTCCACAATCTAAACAGATGTCATGTTCCCAGGCCACAGTTTTCCAGAATCACGCCTCAGTCATGTTCCCAGGCCACAGGGATCCAGAATCAAACCTCAGTCATGTTGCCAGGCCATAGGGTACCACCATCAAACCTCAGTCATATTCCCAGGCCACAGGGTTCCAGAATCCAACCGATGTCATGTTCCCAGGCCACAGGATTCCACAAGCAGCACTCAGTCTTTTTCCCAGGACACAGGTTTCCAGAATCAACCCGATATCATGTTCCCTGGCCACAGTCTTCCAGAATCAAACCTCAGTCATGTTGCCAGGCCACAGCTTTCCACCATCAAACCTCAGACATGTTCCCAGGCCACAGGTTCCAGAATAAAACCGTTCTCATGTTCCCAGGCCACAGGGTTCCAGAATCCACCGATGACATGTTCCCAGGCAATGGGGTTTCAGAATCAATCCTCAGTTAGGCTCCCAGGCTACAGGGTTCCAGAATAAAACCTCAGTCATGTTCCACGTCCACAGGGTTCCAGAATCAATCCTCAGTTAGGTTCCCAGGCTACAGGGTTCCAGAATAAAACCTCACTCATGTTCCCGGTCCACAGGGTTCCAGAACCTAGGCTCAGTCAGATTCCAAGGGCACAGTATTCCACAATCTAAACAGATGTCATGTTCCCAAGCCACAGTTTTCCAGAATCTCGCCTCAGTCATGTTCCCAAGCCACAGGGATGCAGAATCAAACCTCAGTCATGTTGCCAGGCCATACGGTACCACCATCAAACCTCAGTCATATTCCCAGGCCACAGGCTTCCAGAATCAAACAGATTTCATGTTCCCAGGCAACAGGGTTCCAGAATCCAAACCGATGTCATGTTCCCAGGCCACAGGATTCCACAATCTAACCTCAGGCATGTTCCCAGGCCAATGGTTTCCAGAATCAAACCTCAGTCATATTCCCAGGCCACAGGGTTCCAGAATCCACCGATGTCATGTTCCCAGGCCACAAGGATCCAGAATCAAACTTCAGTCATGTTGCCAGGCCATAGGGTACCACCATCAAACCTCAGTCATATTCCCAGGCCACAAGTTTCCAGAATCAAACCAATGTCATATTCCCAGGCCACAGGGTTTCAGAATCCACCGATGTCATGTTCCCAGTCCACAGGGTTCCAGAACCTAGGCTCAGTCAGGTTCCCAGGGCACAGTATTCCACAATCTAAACAGATGTCATATTCCCAGGCCACAGTTTTCCAGAATCACGTCTGAGTGATGTTCTCAGCCCACAGGGATCCAGAATCAAACCTCAGTCATGTTGCCATGACATAGGGTACCACCATCAAACCTCAGTCATATTCCCAGGCCACATTTTTCAAGAATCACGCCTGAGTCATGTTCCCAGGCCACAGGGATCCAGAATCAAACCTCATTCATGTTACCAGGCAATAGGCTAGCACCATCAAACCTCAGTCATATTCCCAGGCCACAGGTTTCCAGAATCAAACCGATTTCATGTTCCCAGGCAACAGGGTACCAGAATTCAAACCGATGTCATTTTCCCAGGCCACAGGATTCCACAATCTCACCTCAGTCATGTTCCCAGGCAAATGGCTTCCAGAATCAAACCTCAGTCATATTCCCAGGCCACAGGTTTCCAGAATCCACCGATGTCATGTTCCCAGGCCACAGGGTTCCAGAATCAATCCTCAGTTATGTTCCCAGGCTACAGGGTTCCAGAATGAAACCTCAGTCATGTTCCCAGTCCACAGGTTTCCAAAACCAAGGCTCAGTCAGGTTCACAGGGCACAGTATTCCACAATCTAAACAGATGTCATGTTCCCATGCCACAGTTTTCCAGAATCACGCCTCAGTCATGTTCCCAGGCCACAGGGATCCAAAATCAAACCGCAGTCATGTTGCCAGGCCATAGGGTGCCACCATCAAACCTCAGTCATATTCCCAGGCCACAGGTTTCCAGAATCAAACCGATGTCATGTTCCCAGGTCACAGGTTTCCACAATCTAACATCAGTCATGTTCCCAGGCCAATGGTTTCCAGAATCAAACCTCAGTCATATTCCCAGGCCACAAGTTTCCAGAATCAAACCAATGCCATGTTCCCAGGGCACAGGGTTCCAGAATCAAACCTCAGTCATGTTCCCAGTCCACAGGGTTCCAGAACCAAGGCTCAGTCAGTTTCCCAGGGCACAGTATTCCACAATCTAAACAGATGTCATGTTCCCAGGCCACAGTTTTCCAGAATCACGTCTGAGTCATGTTTCAAGGCCACAGGGATCTAGAATCAAACCTCAGTCATCTTGCCATGCCATAGGGTACCACCATCAACCCTCAGTCATATTCCCAGGACACATTTTTCCAGAATCACACCTAAGACATGTTCCCAGGCCACAGGGATCCAGAATCAAACCTCAGTCATGTTCCCAGTCCACAGGGTTCCAGAACCAAGGCTCAGTCAGGTTCCCAGGGCACAGTATTCCACAATCTAAACAGATGTCATGTTCCCAGGCCACAGGATTCCACAATCTAACCTCAATCATGTTCCCAGGCAAATGGCTTCCAGAATCAAACCTCAGTCATATTCCCAGGGCAAAGGGTACCAGAATCCAAACCCATGTCATGTTCCCAGGCCACAGGATTCCACAATCTAACCTCAGTCATGTTCCCAGGCAAATGGCTTCCAGAATCAAACCTCAGTCATATTCCCAGGCCACAGGGTTCCAGAATCCACCGATGTCATGTTCCCAGGCCACAAGGTTCCAGAATAAATCCTCAGTTATGTTTCCAGGCTACAGGGTTCCAGAATAAATCCTCAGTCATGTTCCCAGTCCACAGATTTCCAGAACCAAGGCTCAGTCAGGTTCCCAGGGCACAGTATTCAACAATCTAAACTGATGTCATGTTCCCAGGCCAAAGTTTTCCAGAATCACGCCTCAGTCATGTTCCCAGGCCACAGGGAGCCAGAATCAAACCTCAGTCATGTTGCCAGGCCACAGGTTTCCACCATCAAACCTCAGACATGTTCCCAGGCCACAGGTTCCAGAATAAAACCGTTCTCATGTTCCCAGGCCACAGGGTTCCAGAATCCACCGATGACATGTTCCCAGGCAACAGGGTTTCAGAATCAATCCTCAGTTAGGCTCCAAGGCTACAGGGTTCGAGAATAAAACCTCAGTCATGTTCCACGTCCATAGGGTTCCAGAATCAATCCTCAGTTAGGTTCCCAGGCTACAGGGTTCCAGAATAAAACCTCACTCATGTTCCCAGGCCACAAGTTCCAGAATCAAACCGATGTCATGTTCCCAGGCCACAGGTTTCCACAATCTAACATCAGTCATGTTCCCAGGCCACAGGATTCCAGAAGCAAACCTCAGTCTTATTCCAGGACTCAGTTTTCCAGATTCAACCCGATATCATGTTCCCTGGCCACAGTCTTCCAGAATCAAACCTCAGTCATGTTGCCAGGCCACAGGGTTCCAGAACCTAGGCTCAGTCAGGTTCCCAGGGCACAGTATTCCACAATCTAAACAGATGTCATGTTCCCCAGCCACAGTTTGCCAGAATCTCGCCTCAGTCATGTTCCCAAGCCACAGGGATCAAGAATCAAACCGCAGTCATGTTGCCAGGGCATACGGTACCAGCATCAAACCTCAGTCATATTCCCAGGCCACAGGCTTCCAGAATCAAACAGATTTCATGTTCCCAGGCAACAGGGTTCCAGAATCCAAACCGATGTCATGTTCCCAGGCCACAGGATTCCACAATCTAACCTCAGGCATGTTCCCAGGCCAATGGTTTCCAGAATCAAACCTCAGTCATATTCCCAGGCCACAGGGTTCCAGAATCCACCGATGTCATGTTCCCAGGCCACAAGGATCCAGAATCAAACCTCAGTCATGTTGCCAGGCCATAGGGTACCACCATCAAACCTCAGTCATATTCCCAGGCCACAAGTTTCCAGAATCAAACCAATGCCATGTTCCCAGGACACAGGGCTCCAGAATCCACCGATGTCATGTTCCCAGTCCACAGGGTTCCAGAACCAAGGCTCAGTCAGGTTCCCAGGGCACAGTATTCCACAATCTAAACAGATGTCATGTTCCCAGGCCACAGTTTTCCAGAATCACGTCTGAGTCATGTTCCCAGGCCACAGGGATCTAGAATCAAACCTCAGTCATCTTGCCATGCCATAGGGTACCACCATCAACCCTCAGTCATATTCCCAGGACACATTTTTCCAGAATCACACCTAAGACATGTTCCCAGGCCACAGGGATCCAGAATCAAACCTCAGTCATGTTCCCAGTCCACAGGGTTCCAGAACCAAGGCTCAGTCAGGTTCCCAGGGCACAGTATTCCACAATCTAAACAGATGTCATGTTCCCAGGCCACAGGATTCCACAATCTAACCTCAGTCATGTTCCCAGGCAAATGGCATCCAGAATCAAACCTCAGTCATATTCCCAGGGCAAAGGGTACCAGAATCCAAACCCATGTCATGTTCCCAGGCCACAGGATTCCACAATCTAACCTCAGTCATGTTCCCAGGCAAATGGCTTCCAGAATCAAACCTCAGTCATATTCCCAGGCCACAGGGTTCCAGAATCCACCGATGACATGTTCCCAGGCCACAGGGTTCCAGAATAAAACCGTTCTCATGTTCCCAGGGCACAGGATTCCAGAATCAATCCTCAGTTACGCTCCCAGGCTACAGGGTTCCAGAATAAAACCTCAGTCATGTTCCACGTCCACAGGGTTCAAGAATCAATCCTCAGTTAGGTTCCCAGGCTACAGGGTTCCAGAATAAACCCTCACTCATGTTCCCGGTCCACAGGGTTCCAGAACCTAGGCTCAGTCAGGTTCCCAGGGCACAGTATTCCACAATCTAAACAGATGTCATGTTCCCAAGCCACAGTTTTCCAGAATCTCGCCTCAGTCATGTTCCCAGGCCACAGGGATCCAGATTCAAACCTCACTCATGTTGCCAGGCCATAGGGTACCACCATCAAACCTCAGTCATATTCCAAGTCCACAGGTTTCCAGAATCAAACCGATTTCATGTTCCCAGGCAACAGGGTTCCAGAATCCAAACCGATGTCATGTTCCCAGGACACAGGATTCCACAATCTAACCTCAGTAATGTTCCCAGGCCAGTGGTTTCCAGAATTAAACCTCAGTCATATTCCCAGGCCACAGGGTTACAGAATCCACCGATATCATGTTCCCAGGCCACAGCGTTCCAGAATCAATCCTCAGTTATGTTCCCAGGCTACAGGGTTCCCGAATAAAACCTCAGTCATGTTCTCATTCCAAAGGGTTCCAGAACCAAGGCTCAGTCAGGTTCCCAGGGCACATTATTCCACAATCTAAACAGATGTCATGTTCCCAGGCCACAGTTTGCCAGAATCACGCCTCAGTCATGTTCCCAGGCCACAGGGATACAGAATCAAACCTCAGTCATGTTGCCAGGCCATAGGGTACCACCATCAAACCTCAGTCATATTCCCAGGCCACAGGGTTCCAGAATCCAACCGATGTCATGTTCCCAGGCAACAGGATTCTACAAGCAAAGCTCAGACTTTTTCCCAGGACACAGGTTTCCAGAATCAACCCGATAACAAGTTCCTTGGCCACAGTCTTCTAGAATCAAACCTCAGTCATGTTGCCAGGCCACAGCTTTCCACCATCAAACCTAAGACATGTTCCCAGGCCACAGGTTCCAGAATAAAACCGTTCTCATGTTCCCAGGCCACAGGGTTCCAGAATCCACCGATGACATGTTCCCAGGCAACGGGGTTTCAGAATCAATTCTCAGTTAGGCTCCCAGGCTACAGGGTTCCAGAATAAAACCTCAGTCATGTTCCACGTCCACAGGGTTCCAGAATCAATCCTCAGTTAGGTTCCCAGGCTACAGGGTTCCAGAATCAAACCTCACTCATGTTCCCGGTCCACAGGGTTCCAGAACCTAGGCTCAGTCAGGTTCCAAGGGCACAGTATTCCACAATCTAAACAGATGTCATGTTCCCAAGCCACAGTTTTCCAGAATCTCGCCTCAGTCATGTTCCCAAGCCACAGGGATGCAGAATCAAACCTCAGTCATGTTGCCAGGCCATAGGGTACCACCATCAAACCTCAGTCATATTCCCAGGCCACAGGCTTCCAGAATCCAACAGATTTCATGTTCCCAGGCAACAGGGATCCAGAATCCAAACCGATGTCATGTTCCCAGGCCACAGGATTCCACAATCTAACCTCAGGCATGTTCCCAGGCCAATGGTTTCCAGAATCAAACCTCAGTCATATTCCCAGGCCACAGGGTTCCAGAATCCACCGATGTCATGTTCCCAGGCCACAAGGATCCAGAATCAAACCTCAGTCATGTTGCCAGGCCATAGGGTACCACCATCAAACCTCAGTCATATTCCCAGGACACAAGTTTCCAGAATCAAACCGATGTCATATTCCCAGGCCACAGGGTTTCAGAATCCACCGATGTCATGTTCCCGGTCCACAGGGTTCCAGAACCTAGGCTCAGTCAGGTTCCCAGGGCACAGTATTCCACAATCTAAACAAATGTCATGTTCCCAGGCCACAGTTTTCCAGAATCACGTCTGAGTGATGTTCTCAGCACACAGGGATCCAGAATCAAACCTCAGTCATGTTACCAGGCAATAGGCTAGCACCATCAAACCTCAGTCATATTCCCAGGCCACAGGTTTCCAGAATCAAAGCGATTTCATGTTCCCAGGCAACAGGGTACCAGAATTCAAACCGATGTCATGTTCCCAGGCCACAGGATTCCACAATCTAACTTCAGTCATGTTCCCAGGCAAATGGCTTCCAGAATCAAACCTCAGTCATATTCCCAGGCCACAGGTTTCCAGAATCCACCGATGTCATGTTCCCAGGCCACAGGGTTCCAGAATCAATCCTCAGTTATGTTCCCAGGCTTCAGGGTTCCAGAATAAAACCTCAGTCATGTTCCCAGTCCACAGAGTTCCAAAACCAAGGCTCAGTCAGGTTCACAGGGCACAGTATTCCACAATCTAAACAGATGTCATGTTCCCATGCCACAGTTTTCCAGAATCACGCCTCAGTCATGTTCACAGGCCACAGGGATCCAAAATCAAACCTCAGTCATGTTGCCAGGACATAGGGTGCCACCATCAAGCCTCAGTCATATTCCTAGGCCACAAGTTTCCAGAATCAAACCGATGTCATGTTCCCAGGTCACAGGGTTCCACAATCTAACATCAGTCATGTTCCCAGGCCAATGGTTTCCAGAATCAAACCTAAGTCATATTCCCACGCCACAGGGTTCCAGAATCCAACCGATGTCGTGTTCCCAGGCCACAGGATTCCACAAGCAAATCTCACTCGTGTTCCCAGGACACATGTTTCCAGAATCAACCCGATATCATGTTCCCTGGACACAGTCTTCCAGAATCAAACCTCAGTCATGTTGCCAGGCCACAGGTTTCCACCATCAAACCTCAGACATATTCCCAGGCCACAGCGTTCCAGAATAAAACCGTTCTCATGTTCCCAGGCCACAGGGTTCCAGAATCCAGCGATGACACGTTCCCAGGCAACAGGGTTCCAGAATCAATCCTCAGTTAGGTTCCCAGGCTACAGGGTTCCAGAATAAAACCTCAGTCATGTTCTCAGTCCACAGGGTTCCAGAACCTGGGCTCAGTCAGGTTCCCAGGCCACAGTATTCCATAATGTAAACAGATGTCATATTCCTAAGTAACAGTTTTCCAGAATCTCGCCTCAGTCATGTTCCCAGGCCACAGGGATCCAGAATCAAACCTCAGTCATGTTGCCAGGCCATAGGGTACCACCATCAAACCTCAGTCATATTCCAAGGCCACAGGCTTCCAGAATCAAACGGATTTCATGTTCCCAGGCAACAGGGTTCCAGAATCCAAACCGATGTCATGTTCCCAGGCCTCAGGATTCCACAATCTAACCTCAGTCATGTTTCCAGGCCAATGGTTTCCAGAATCAAACCTCAGTCATATTCCCAGGCCACAGGGTTCCAGAATCCACCGATGTCATCTTCCCAGGCCACAGGGTTCCAGAATCAATCCTCAGTTAGGTTCCCAGGCTACAGGGTTCCAGTATAAAACCGTTCTCATGTTTCCAGGCTACAAGGTTCCAGAATAAAAGCTCAGTCATGTTCCCAGTCCACAGGGTTCCAGAACTAAGGCCCAGTCAGTTTCCCAGGGCACAGTATTCCACAATCTAAACAGATGTCATGTTCCCAGGCCACAGTTTTCCAGAATCAGGCCTCAGTCATGTTCCCAGGCCACAGGGATCCAGAATCAAACCTCAGTCATGTTGCCAGGCCATAGGGTACCACCATCAAACCTCAGTCATATTCCCAGGCCACAAGTTTCCAGAATCAAACCAATGCCATTTTCCCAGGGCACAGGGTTCCAGAATCCAACGATGTCATGTTCCCAGTCCACAGGGTTCCAGAACCAAGGCTCAGTCAGGTTCCCAGGGCACAGTATTCCACAATCTAAATAGATGTCATGTTCCCAGGCCACAGTTTTCCAGAATCATGTCTGAGTCATGTTCCCAGGCCACAGGGATCTAGAATCAAACCTCAGTCATCTTGCCATGCCATAGGGTACCACCATCAACCCTCAGTCATATTCCCAGGACACATTTTTCCAGAATCACACCTAAGACATATTCCCATGCCACAGGCATCCAGAATCAAACCTCAGTCATGTTCCCAGTCCACAGGTTTCCAGAACCAAGGCTCAGTAAGGTTCCCAGGGCACAGTATTCCACAATCTAACCTCAGTCATGTTCCCAGGCAAATGGCATCCAGAATCAAACCTCAGTCATATTCCCAGGGCAAAGGGTACCAGAATCCAAACCCATGTCATGTTCCCAGGCCACAGGATTCCACAATCTAACCTCAGTCATGTTCCCAGGCAAATGGCTTCCAGATTCAAACCTCAGTCATATTCCCAGGCCACAGGGTTCCAGAATCCACCGATGACATGTTCCCAGGCCACACGGTTCCAGAATCAATCCTCAGTTATGTTTCCAGGCTACAGGGTTCCAGAATAATACCTCAGTCATGTTCCCAGTCCACAGGGTTCCAAAACCAAGGCTCAGTCAGGTTCCCAGGGCACAGTATTCCACAATCTAAACAGATGTCATGTTCCCAGGCCACAGTTTTCCAGAATCACGCCTCAGTCATGTTCCCAGGCCACAGGGATACAGAATCAAACCTCAGTCATGTTGCCAGGCCATAGGGTACCACCATCAAACCTCAGTCATATTCCCAGGCCACAGGGTTCCAGAATCCAACCGATGTCATGTTCCCAGGCCACAGGATTCCACAAGCAGCACTCAGTCTTTTTCCCAGGACACAGGTTTCCAGAATCAACACGATATCATTTTCCCTGGCCACAGTCTTCCAGAATCAAACCTCAGTCATGTTGCCAGGCCACAGCTTTCCACCATCAAACCTCAGACATGTTCCCAGGCCACAGGGTTCCAGAATCCACCGATGACATGTTCCCAGGCAACGGGGTTTCAGAATCAATCCTCAGTTAGGCTCCCAGGCTACAGGGTTCCAGAATAAAACCTCAGTCATGTTCCACGTCCACAGGGTTCCAGAATCAATCCTCAGTTAGGTTCCCAGGCTACAGGGTTCCAGAATAAAACCTCACTCATGTTCCCGGTCCACAGGGTTCCAGAACCTAGGCTCAGTCAGGTTCCAAGGGCACAGTATTCCACAATCTAAACAGATGTCATGTTCCCAAGCCACAGTTTTCCAGAATCTCGCCTCAGTCATGTTCCCAAGCCACAGGGATCAAGAATCAAACCTCAGTCATTTTGCCAGGCCATACGGTACCACCATCAAACCTCAGTCATATTCCCAGGCCACAGGCTTCCAGAATCAAACAGATTTCATGTTCCCAGGCAACAGGGTTCCAGAATCCAAACCGATGTCATGTTCCCAGGCCACAGTATTCCACAATCTAACCTCAGGCATGTTCCCAGGCCAATGATTTCCAGAATCAAACCTCAGTCATATTCCCAGGCCACAGGGTTCCAGAATCCACCGATGTCATGTTCCCAGGCCACAAGGATCCAGAATCAAACTTCAGTCATGTTGCCAGGCCATAGGGTACCACCATCAAACCTCAGTCATATTCCCAGGCCACAAGTTTCCAGAATCAAACCAATGTCATATTCCCAGGCCACAGGGTTTCAGAATCCACCGATGTCATGTTCCCGGTCCACAGGGTTCCAGAACCTAGGCTCAGTCAGGTTCCCAGGGCACAGTATTCCACAATCTAAACAGATGTCATGTTCCCAGGCCACAGTTTTCCAGAATCACGTCTGAGTGATGTTCTCAGCCCACAGGGATCCAGAATCAAACCTCAGTCATGTTACCAGGCAATAGACTAGCACCATCAAACCTCAGTCATATTCCCAGGCCACAGGTTTCCAGAATCAAAGCGATTTCATGTTCCCAGGCAACAGGGTACCAGAATTCAAACCGATGTCATGTTCCCAGGCCACAGGATTCCACAATCTAACCTCAGTCATGTTCCCAGGCAAATGGCTTCCAGAATCAAACCTCAGTCATATTCCCAGGCCACAGGTTTCCAGAATCCACCGATGTCATGTTCCCAGCCCACAGGGTTCCAGAATCAATCCTCAGTTATGTCCCCAGGCTTCAGGGTTCCAGAATAAAACCTCAGTCATGTTCCCAGTCCACAGAGTTCCAAAACCAAGGCTCAGTCAGGTTCACAGGGCACAGTATTCCACAATCTAAACAGATGTCATGTTCCCATGCCACAGTTTTCTAGAATCACGCCTCAGTCATGTTCACAGGCCACAGGGATCCAAAATCAAACCTCAGTCATGTTGCCAGGCCATAGGGTGCCACCATCAAGCCTCAGTCATATTCCTAGGCCACAAGTTTCCAGAATCAAACCGATGTCATGTTCCCAGGTCACAGGGTTCCACAATCTAACATCAGTCATGTTCCCAGGCCAATGGTTTCCAGAATCAAACCTAAGTCATATTCCCACGCCACAGGGTTCCAGAATCCAACCGATGTCGTGTTCCCAGGCCACAGGATTCCACAAGCAAACCTCACTCGTGTTCCCAGGACACATGTTTCCAGAATCAACCCGATATCATGTTCCCTGGACACAGTCTTCCAGAGTCAAACCTCAGTCATGTTGCCAGGCCACAGGTTTCCACCATCAAACCTCAGACATATTCCCAGGCCACAGCGTTCCAGAATAAAACCGTTCTCATGTTCCCAGGCCACAGGGTTCCAGAATCCAGCGATGACACGTTCCCAGGCAACAGGGTTCCAGAATCAATCCTCAGTTAGGTTCCCAGGCTACAGGGTTCCAGAATAAAACCTCAGTCATGTTCTCAGTCCACAGGGTTCCAGAACCTGGGCTCAGTCAGGTTCCCAGGCCACAGTATTCCATAATGTAAACAGATGTCATGTTCCTAAGTAACAGTTTTCCAGAATCTCGCCTCAGTCATGTTCCCAGGCCACAGGGATCCAGAATCAAACCTCAGTCATGTTGCCAGGCCATAGGGTACCACCATCAAACCTCAGTCATATTCCAAGGCCACAGGCTTCCAGAATCAAACGGATTTCATGTTCCCAGGGAACAGGGTTCCAGAATCCAAACCGATGTCATGTTCCCAGGCCTCAGGATTCCACAATCTAACCTCAGTCATGTTTCCAGGCCAATGGTTTCCAGAATCAAACCTCAGTCATATTCCCAGGCCACAGGGTTCCAGAATCCACCGATGTCATCTTCCCAGACCACAGGGTTCCAGAATCAATCCTCAGTTATGTTCCCAGGCTACAGGGTTCCAGTATAAAACCGTTCTCATGTTTCCAGGCTACAAGGTTCCAGAATAAAACCTCAGTCATGTTCCCAGTCCACAGGGTTCCAGAACTAAGGCCGAGTCAGTTTCCCAGGGCACAGTATTCCACAATCTAAACAGATGTCATGTTCCCAGGCCACAGTTTTCCAGAATCAGGCCTCAGTCATGTTCCCAGGCCACAGGGATCCAGAATCAAACCTCAGTCATGTTGCCAGGCCATAGGGTACCACCATCAAACCTCAGTCATATTCCCAGGCCACAAGTTTCCAGAATCAAACCAATGCCATTTTCCCAGGACACAGGGTTCCAGAATCCACCGATGTCATGTTCCCAGTCCACAGGGTTCCAGAACCAAGGCTCAGTCAGGTTCCCAGGGCACAGTATTCCACAATCTAAATAGATGTCATGTTCCCAGGCCACAGTTTTCCAGAATCATATCTGAGTCATGTTCGAGGCCACAGGGATCTAGAATCAAACCTCAGTCATCTTGCCATGCCATAGGGTACCACCATCAACCCTCAGTCATATTCCCAGGACACATTTTTCCAGAATCACACCTAAGACATATTCCCATGCCACAGGGATCCAGAATCAAACCTCAGTCATGTTCCCAGTCCACAGGGTTCCAGAACCAATGCTCAGTAAGGTTCCCAGGGCACAGTATTCCACAATCTAACCTCAGTCATGTACCCAGGCAAATGGCATCCAGAATCAAACCTCAGTCATATTCCCAGGGCAAAGGGTACCAGAATCCAAACCCATGTCATGTTCCCAGGCCACAGGATTCCACAATCTAACCTCAGTCATGTTCCCAGGCAAATGGCTTCCAGATTCAAACCTCAGTCATATTCCCAGGCCACAGGGTTCCAGAATCCACCGATGACATGTTCCCAGGCCACACGGTTCCAGAATCAATCCTCAGTTAGGCTCCCAGGCTACAGGGTTCCAGAATAAAACCTCAGTCATGTTCCACGTCCACAGGATTCCAGAATCAATCCTCAGTTAGGTTCCCAGGCTACAGGGTTCCAGAATAAAACCTCACTCATGTTCCCGGTCCACAGGGTTCCAGAACCTAGGCTCAGTCAGGTTCCAAGGGCACAGTATTCCACAATCTAAACAGATGTCATGTTCCCAAGCCACAGTTTTCCAGAATCTCGCCTCAGTCATGTTCCCAAGCCACAGGGATCAAGAATCAAACCTCAGTCATGTTGCCAGGCCATACGGTACCACCATCAAACCTCAGTCATATTCCCAGGCCACAGGCTTCCAGAATCAAACAGATTTCATGTTCCCAGGCAACAGGGTTCCAGAATCCAAACCGATGTCATGTTCCCAGGCCACAGGATTCCACAATCTAACCTCAGGCATGTTCCCAGGCCAATGGTTTCCAGAATCAAACCTCAGTCATATTCCCAGGCCACAGGGTTCCAGAATCCACCGATGTCATGTTCCCAGGCCACAAGGATCCAGAATCAAACTTCAGTCATGTTGCCAGGCCATAGGGTACCACCATCAAACCTCAGTCATATTCCCAGGCCACAAGTTTCCAGAATCAAACCAATGTCATATTCCCAGGCCACAGGGTTTCAGAATCCACCGATGTCATGTTCCCAGTCCACAGGGGTCCAGAACCTAGGCTCAGTCAGGTTCCCAGGGCACAGTATTCCACAATCTAAACAGATGTCATATTCCCAGGCCACAGTTTTCCAGAATCACGTCTGAGTGATGTTCTCAGCCCACAGGGATCCAGAATCAAACCTCAGTCATGTTGCCATGACATAGGGTACCACCATCAAACCTCAGTCATATTCCCAGGCCACATTTTTCAAGAATCACGCCTGAGTCATGTTCCCAGGCCACAGGGATCCAGAATCAAACCTCAGTCATGTTACCAGGCAATAGGCTAGCACCATCAAACCTCAGTCATATTCCCAGGCCACAGGTTTCCAGAATCAAAGCGATTTCATGTTCCCAGGCAACAGGGTACCAGAATTCAAACCGATGTCATGTTCCCAGGCCACAGGATTCCACAATCTAACTTCAGTCATGTTCCCAGGCAAATGGCTTCCAGAATCAAACCTCAGTCATATTCCCAGGCCACAGGTTTCCAGAATCCACCGATGTCATGTTCCCAGGCCACAGGGTTCCAGAATCAATCCTCAGTTATGTTCCCAGGCTTCAGGGTTCCAGAATAAAACCTCAGTCATGTTCCCAGTCCACAGAGTTCCAAAACCAAGGCTCAGTCAGGTTCACAGGGCACAGTATTCCACAATCTAAACAGATGTCATGTTCCCATGCCACAGTTTTCCAGAATCACGCCTCAGTCATGTTCACAGGCCACAGGGATCCAAAATCAAACCTCAGTCATGTTGCCAGGACATAGGGTGCCACCATCAAGCCTCAGTCATATTCCTAGGCCACAAGTTTCCAGAATCAAACCGATGTCATGTTCCCAGGTCACAGGGTTCCACAATCTAACATCAGTCATGTTCCCAGGCCAATGGTTTCCAGAATCAAACCTAAGTCATATTCCCACGCCACAGGGTTCCAGAATCCAACCGATGTCGTGTTCCCAGGCCACAGGATTCCACAAGCAAATCTCACTCGTGTTCCCAGGACACATGTTTCCAGAATCAACCCGATATCATGTTCCCTGGACACAGTCTTCCAGAATCAAACCTCAGTCATGTTGCCAGGCCACAGGTTTCCACCATCAAACCTCAGACATATTCCCAGGCCACAGCGTTCCAGAATAAAACCGTTCTCATGTTCCCAGGCCACAGGGTTCCAGAATCCAGCGATGACACGTTCCCAGGCAACAGGGTTCCAGAATCAATCCTCAGTTAGGTTCCCAGGCTACAGGGTTCCAGAATAAAACCTCAGTCATGTTCTCAGTCCACAGGGTTCCAGAACCTGGGCTCAGTCAGGTTCCCAGGCCACAGTATTCCATAATGTAAACAGATGTCATATTCCTAAGTAACAGTTTTCCAGAATCTCGCCTCAGTCATGTTCCCAGGCCACAGGGATCCAGAATCAAACCTCAGTCATGTTGCCAGGCCATAGGGTACCACCATCAAACCTCAGTCATATTCCAAGGCCACAGGCTTCCAGAATCAAACGGATTTCATGTTCCCAGGCAACAGGTTTCCAGAATCCAAACCGATGTCATGTTCCCAGGCCTCAGGATTCCACAATCTAACCTCAGTCATGTTTCCAGGCCAATGGTTTCCAGAATCAAACCTCAGTCATATTCCCAGGCCACAGGGTTCCAGAATCCACCGATGTCATCTTCCCAGGCCACAGGGTTCCAGAATCAATCCTCAGTTAGGTTCCCAGGCTACAGGGTTCCAGTATAAAACCGTTCTCATGTTTCCAGGCTACAAGGTTCCAGAATAAAACCTCAGTCATGTTCCCAGTCCACAGGGTTCCAGAACTAAGGCCCAGTCAGTTTCCCAGGGCACAGTATTCCACAATCTAAACAGATGTCATGTTCCCAGGCCACAGTTTTCCAGAATCAGGCCTCAGTCATGTTCCCAGGCCACAGGGATCCAGAATCAAACCTCAGTCATGTTGCCAGGCCATAGGGTACCACCATCAAACCTCAGTCATATTCCCAGGCCACAAGTTTCCAGAATCAAACCAATGCCATTTTCCCAGGACACAGGGTTCCAGAATCCAACGATGTCATGTTCCCAGTCCACAGGGTTCCAGAACCAAGGCTCAGTCAGGTTCCCAGGGCACAGTATTCCACAATCTAAATAGATGTCATGTTCCCAGGCCACAGTTTTCCAGAATCATGTCTGAGTCATGTTCCCAGGCCACAGGGATCTAGAATCAAACCTCAGTCATCTTGCCATGCCATAGGGTACCACCATCAACCCTCAGTCATATTCCCAGGACACATTTTTCCAGAATCACACCTAAGACATATTCCCATGCCACAGGCATCCAGAATCAAACCTCAGTCATGTTCCCAGTCCACAGGTTTCCAGAACCAAGGCTCAGTAAGGTTCCCAGGGCACAGTATTCCACAATCTAACCTCAGTCATGTTCCCAGGCAAATGGCATCCAGAATCAAACCTCAGTCATATTCCCAGGGCAAAGGGTACCAGAATCCAAACCCATGTCATGTTCCCAGGCCACAGGATTCCACAATCTAACCTCAGTCATGTTCCCAGGCAAATGGCTTCCAGATTCAAACCTCAGTCATATTCCCAGGCCACAGGGTTCCAGAATCCACCGATGACATGTTCCCAGGCCACACGGTTCCAGAATCAATCCTCAGTTATGTTTCCAGGCTACAGGGTTCCAGAATAATACCTCAGTCATGTTCCCAGTCCACAGGGTTCCAAAACCAAGGCTCAGTCAGGTTCCCAGGGCACAGTATTCCACAATCTAAACAGATGTCATGTTCCCAGGCCACAGTTTTCCAGAATCACGCCTCAGTCATGTTCCCAGGCCACAGGGATACAGAATCAAACCTCAGTCATGTTGCCAGGCCATAGGGTACCACCATCAAACCTCAGTCATATTCCCAGGCCACAGGGTTCCAGAATCCAACCGATGTCATGTTCCCAGGCCACAGGATTCCACAAGCAGCACTCAGTCTTTTTCCCAGGACACAGGTTTCCAGAATCAACACGATATCATTTTCCCTGGCCACAGTCTTCCAGAATCAAACCTCAGTCATATTGCCAGGCCACAGCTTTCCACCATCAAACCTCAGACATGTTCCCAGGCCACAGGGTTCCAGAATCCACCGATGACATGTTCCCAGGCAACGGGGTTTCAGAATCAATCCTCAGTTAGGCTCCCAGGCTACAGGGTTCCAGAATAAAACCTCAGTCATGTTCCACGTCCACAGGGTTCCAGAATCAATCCTCAGTTAGGTTCCCAGGCTACAGGGTTCCAGAATAAAACCTCACTCATGTTCCCGGTCCACAGGGTTCCAGAACCTAGGCTCAGTCAGGTTCCAAGGGCACAGTATTCCACAATCTAAACAGATGTCATGTTCCCAAGCCACAGTTTTCCAGAATCTCGCCTCAGTCATGTTCCCAAGCCACAGGGATCAAGAATCAAACCTCAGTCATTTTGCCAGGCCATACGGTACCACCATCAAACCTCAGTCATATTCCCAGGCCACAGGCTTCCAGAATCAAACAGATTTCATGTTCCCAGGCAACAGGGTTCCAGAATCCAAACCGATGTCATGTTCCCAGGCCACAGGATTCCACAATCTAACCTCAGGCATGTTCCCAGGCCAATGATTTCCAGAATCAAACCTCAGTCATATTCCCAGGCCACAGGGTTCCAGAATCCACCGATGTCATGTTCCCAGGCCACAAGGATCCAGAATCAAACTTCAGTCATGTTGCCAGGCCATAGGGTACCACCATCAAACCTCAGTCATATTCCCAGGCCACAAGTTTCCAGAATCAAACCAATGTCATAATCCCAGGCCACAGGGTTTCAGAATCCACCGATGTCATGTTCCCGGTCCACAGGGTTCCAGAACCTAGGCTCAGTCAGGTTCCCAGGGCACAGTATTCCACAATCTAAACAGATGTCATGTTCCCAGGCCACAGTTTTCCAGAATCACGTCTGAGTGATGTTCTCAGCCCACAGGGATCCAGAATCAAACCTCAGTCATGTTACCAGGCAATAGACTAGCACCATCAAACCTCAGTCATATTCCCAGGCCACAGGTTTCCAGAATCAAAGCGATTTCATGTTCCCAGGCAACAGGGTACCAGAATTCAAACCGATGTCATGTTCCCAGGCCACAGGATTCCACAATCTAACCTCAGTCATGTTCCCAGGCAAATGGCTTCCAGAATCAAACCTCAGTCATATTCCCAGGCCACAGGTTTCCAGAATCCACCGATGTCATGTTCCCAGCCCACAGGGTTCCAGAATCAATCCTCAGTTATGTCCCCAGGCTTCAGGGTTCCAGAATAAAACCTCAGTCATGTTCCAAGTCCACAGAGTTCCAAAACCAAGGCTCAGTCAGGTTCACAGGGCACAGTATTCCACAATCTAAACAGATGTCATATTCCCATGCCACAGTTTTCTAGAATCACGCCTCAGTCATGTTCACAGGCCACAGGGATCCAAAATCAAACCTCAGTCATGTTGCCAGGCCATAGGGTGCCACCATCAAGCCTCAGTCATATTCCTAGGCCACAAGTTTCCAGAATCAAACCGATGTCATGTTCCCAGGTCACAGGGTTCCACAATCTAACATCAGTCATGTTCCCAGGCCAATGGTTTCCAGAATCAAACCTAAGTCATATTCCCACGCCACAGGGTTCCAGAATCCAACCGATGTCGTGTTCCCAGGCCACAGGATTCCACAAGCAAACCTCACTCGTGTTCCCAGGACACATGTTTCCAGAATCAACCCGATATCATGTTCCCTGGACACAGTCTTCCAGAGTCAAACCTCAGTCATGTTGCCAGGCCACAGGTTTCCACCATCAAACCTCAGACATATTCCCAGGCCACAGCGTTCCAGAATAAAACCGTTCTCATGTTCCCAGGCCACAGGGTTCCAGAATCCAGCGATGACACGTTCCCAGGCAACAGGGTTCCAGAATCAATCCTCAGTTAGGTTCCCAGGCTACAGGGTTCCAGAATAAAACCTCAGTCATGTTCTCAGTCCACAGGGTTCCAGAACCTGGGCTCAGTCAGGTTCCCAAGCCACAGTATTCCATAATGTAAACAGATGTCATGTTCCTAAGTAACAGTTTTCCAGAATCTCGCCTCAGTCATGTTCCCAGGCCACAGGGATCCAGAATCAAACCTCAGTCATGTTGCCAGGCCATAGGGTACCACCATCAAACCTCAGTCATATTCCAAGGCCACAGGCTTCCAGAATCAAACGGATTTCATGTTCCCAGGGAACAGGGTTCCAGAATCCAAACCGATGTCATGTTCCCAGGCCTCAGGATTCCACAATCTAACCTCAGTCATGTTTCCAGGCCAATGGTTTCCAGAATCAAACCTCAGTCATATTCCCAGGCCACAGGGTTCCAGAATCCACCGATGTCATCTTCCCAGACCACAGGGTTCCAGAATCAATCCTCAGTTATGTTCCCAGGCTACAGGGTTCCAGTATAAAACCGTTCTCATGTTTCCAGGCTACAAGGTTCCAGAATAAAACCTCAGTCATGTTCCCAGTCCACAGGGTTCCAGAACTAAGGCCGAGTCAGTTTCCCAGGGCACAGTATTCCACAATCTAAACAGATGTCATGTTCCCAGGCCACATTTTTCCAGAATCAGGCCTCAGTCATGTTCCCAGGCCACAGGGATCCAGAATCAAACCTCAGTCATGTTGCCAGGCCATAGGGTACCACCATCAAACCTCAGTCATATTCCCAGGCCACAAGTTTCCAGAATCAAACCAATGCCATTTTCCCAGGACACAGGGTTCCAGAATCCACCGATGTCATGTTCCCAGTCCACAGGGTTCCAGAACCAAGGCTCAGTCAGGTTCCCAGGGCACAGTATTCCACAATCTAAATAGATGTCATGTTCCCAGGCCACAGTTTTCCAGAATCATATCTGAGTCATGTTCGAGGCCACAGGGATCTAGAATCAAACCTCAGTCATCTTGCCATGCCATAGGGTACCACCATCAACCCTCAGTCATATTCCCAGGACACATTTTTCCAGAATCACACCTAAGACATATTCCCATGCTACAGGGATCCAGAATCAAACCTCAGTCATGTTCCCAGTCCACAGGGTTCCAGAACCAATGCTCAGTAAGGTTCCCAGGGCACAGTATTCCACAATCTAACCTCAGTCATGTACCCAGGCAAATGGCATCCAGAATCAAACCTCAGTCATATTCCCAGGGCAAAGGGTACCAGAATCCAAACCCATGTCATGTTCCCAGGCCACAGGATTCCACAATCTAACCTCAGTCATGTTCCCAGGCAAATGGCTTCCAGATTCAAACCTCAGTCATATTCCCAGGCCACAGGGTTCCAGAATCCACCGATGACATGTTCCCAGGCCACACGGTTCCAGAATCAATCCTCAGTTAGGCTCCCAGGCTACAGGGTTCCAGAATAAAACCTCAGTCATGTTCCACGTCCACAGGGTTCCAGAATCAATCCTCAGTTAGGTTCCCAGGCTACAGGGTTCCAGAATAAAACCTCACTCATGTTCCCGGTCCACAGGGTTCCAGAACCTAGGCTCAGTCAGGTTCCAAGGGCACAGTATTCCACAATCTAAACAGATGTCATGTTCCCAAGCCACAGTTTTCCAGAATCTCGCCTCAGTCATGTTCCCAAGCCACAGGGATGCAGAATCAAACCTCAGTCATGTTGCCAGGCCATACGGTACCACCATCAAACCTCAGTCATATTCCCAGGCCACAGGCTTCCAGAATCAAACAGATTTCATGTTCCCAGGCAACAGGGTTCCAGAATCCAAACCGATGTCATGTTCCCAGGCCACAGGATTCCACAATCTAACCTCAGGCATGTTCCCAGGCCAATGGTTTCCAGAATCAAATCTCAGTCATATTCCCAGGCCACAGGGTTCCAGAATCCACCGATGTCATGTTCCCAGGCCACAAGGATCCAGAATCAAACTTCAGTCATGTTGCCAGGCCATAGGGTACCACCATCAAACCTCAGTCATATTCCCAGGCCACAAGTTTCCAGAATCAAACCAATGTCATATTCCCAGGCCACAGGGTTTCAGAATCCACCGATGTCATGTTCCCAGTCCACAGGGGTCCAGAACCTAGGCTCAGTCAGGTTCCCAGGGCACAGTATTCCACAATCTAAACAGATGTCATATTCCCAGGCCACAGTTTTCCAGAATCACGTCTGAGTGATGTTCTCAGCCCACAGGGATCCAGAATCAAACCTCAGTCATGTTGCCATGACATAGGGTACCACCATCAAACCTCAGTCATATTCCCAGGCCACATTTTTCAAGAATCACGCCTGAGTCATGTTCCCAGGCCACAGGGATCCAGAATCAAACCTCATTCATGTTACCAGGCAATAGGCTAGCACCATCAAACCTCAGTCATATTCCCAGGCCACAGGTTTCCAGAATCAAACCGATTTCATGTTCCCAGGCAACAGGGTACCAGAATTCAAACCGATGTCATTTTCCCAGGCCACAGGATTCCACAATCTCACCTCAGTCATGTTCCCAGGCAAATGGCTTCCAGAATCAAACCTCAGTCATATTCCCAGGCCACAGGTTTCCAGAATCCACCGATGTCATGTTCCCAGGCCACAAGGTTCCAGAATCAATCCTCAGTTATGTTCCCAGGCTACAGGGTTCCAGAATGAAACCTCAGTCATGTTCCCAGTCCACAGGTTTCCAAAACCAAGGCTCAGTCAGTTTCACAGTGCACAGTATTCCACAATCTAAACAGATGTCATGTTCCCATGCCACAGTTTTCCAGAATCACGCCTCAGTCATGTTCCCAGGCCACAGGGATCCAAAATCAAACCTCAGTCAAGTTGCCAGGCCATAGGGTGCCACCATCAAACCTCAGTCATATTCCCAGGCCACAGGTTTCCAGAATCAAACCGATGTCATGTTCCCAGGTCACAGGTTTCCACAATCTAACATCAGTCATGTTTCCAGGCCAATGGTTTCCAGAATCAAACCTCAGTCATATTCCCACGCCACAGGGTTCCAGAATCCAACCGATGTCGTGTTCCCAAGCCACAGGATTCCACAAGCAAACCTCACTCGTGTTCCAAGGACACATGTTTCCAAAATCAACCCGATATCATGTTCCCTGGACACAGTCTTCCAGAATCAAACCTCAGTCATGTTGCCAGGCCACAGGTTTCCAACATCAAACCTCAGACATATTCCCAGGCCACAGCGTTCCAGAATAAAACCGTTCTCATGTTCTCAGGCCACAGGGTTCCAGAATCCACCGATGACATGTTCCCAGGCAACAGGGTTCCAGAATCAATCCTCAGTTAGGTTCCCAGGCTACAGGGTTCCAGAATAAAACCTCAGTCATGTTCTCAGTCCACAGGATTCCAGAACCTGGGCTCAGTCAGGTTCCCAGGCCACAGTATTCCATAGTCTAAACAGATGTTATGTTCCTAAGAAACAGTTTTCCAGAATCTCGCCTCAGTCATGTTCCCAGGCCACAGGGATCCAGAATCAAACCTCAGTCATGTTGCCAGGTCATAGGGTACCACCATCAAACCTCTGTCATATTCCAAGGCCACCGGCTTCCAGAATCAAACGGATTTCATGTTCCCAGGCAACAGGGTTCCAGAATCCAAACCGATGTCATGTTCCCAGGCCTCAGGATTCCACAATCTAACCTCAGTCATGTTTCCAGGCCAATGGTTTCCAGAATCAAACCTCAGTCATATTCCCAGGCCACAGGGTTCCAGAATCCACCGATGTCATCTTCCCAGGCCACAGGGTTCCAGAATCAATCCTCAGTTATGTTCCCAGGCTACAGGGTTCCAGTATAAAACCGTTCTCATGTTTCCAGGCTACAAGGTTCCAGAATAAAACCTCATTCATGTTCCCAGTCCACAGGGTTCCAGAACTAAGGCCCAGTCAGTTTCCCAGGGCACAGTATTCCACAATCTAAACAGATGTCATGTTCCCAGGCCACAGTTTTCCAGAATCAGGCCTCAGTCATGTTCTCAGGCCACAGGGATCCAGAATCAAACCTCAGTCATGTTGCCAGGCCATAGGGTAACACCATCAAACCTCAGTCATATTCCCAGGCCACAAGTTTCCAGAATCAAACCAATGCCATGTTCCCAGGACACAGGGTTCCAGAATCCACCGATGTCATGTTCCCAGTCCACAGGGTTCCAGAACCAAGGCTCAGTCAGGTTCCCAGGGCACAGTATTCCACAATCTAAATAGATGTCATGTTCCCAGGCCACAGTTTTCCAGAATCATGTCTGAGTCATGTTCCCAGGCCACAGGGATCTAGAATCAAACCTCAGTCATCTTGCCATGCCATAGGGTACCACCATCAACCCTTAGTCATATTCCCAGGACACATTTTTCCAGAATCACACCTAAGACATATTCCCATGCTACAGGGATCCAGAATCAAACCTCAGTCATGTTCCCAGTCCACAGGGTTCCAGAACCAAGGCTCAGTAAGGTTCCCAGGGCACAGTATTCCACAATCTAACATCAGTCATGTTCCCAGGCAAATGGCATCCAGAATCAAACATCAGTCATATTCCCAGGGCAAAGGGTACCAGAATCCAAACCCATGTCATGTTCCCAGGCCACAGGATTCCACAATCTAACCTCAGTCATGTTCCCAGGCAAATGGCTTCCAGATTCAAACCTCAGTCATATTCCCAGGCCACAGGGTTCCAGAATCCACCGATGACATGTTCCCAGGCCACACGGTTCCAGAATCAATCCTCAGTTAGGCTCCCAGGCTACAGGGTTCCAGAATAAAACCTCAGTCATGTTCCACGTCCACAGGGTTCCAGAATCAATCCTCAGTTAGGTTCCCAGGCTACAGGGTTCCAGAATAAAACCTCACTCATGTTCCCGGTCCACAGGGTTCCAGAACCTAGGCTCAGTCAGGTTCCAAGGGCACAGTATTCCACAATCTAAACAGATGTCATGTTCCCAAGCCACAGTTTTCCAGAATCTCGCCTCAGTCATGTTCCCAAGCCACAGGGATGCAGAATCAAACCTCAGTCATGTTGCCAGGCCATACGGTACCACCATCAAACCTCAGTCATATTCCCAGGCCACAGGCTTCCAGAATCAAACAGATTTCATGTTCCCAGGCAACAGGGTTCCAGAATCCAAACCGATGTCATGTTCCCAGGCCACAGGATTCCACAATCTAACCTCAGGCATGTTCCCAGGCCAATGGTTTCCAGAATCAAACCTCAGTCATATTCCCAGGCCACAGGGTTCCAGAATCCACCGATGTCATGTTCCCAGGCCACAAGGATCCAGAATCAAACTTCAGTCATGTTGCCAGGCCATAGGGTACCACCATCAAACCTCAGTCATATTCCCAGGCCACAAGTTTCCAGAATCAAACCAATGTCATATTCCCAGGCCACAGGGTTTCAGAATCCACCGATGTCATGTTCCCAGTCCACAGGGGTCCAGAACCTAGGCTCAGTCAGGTTCCCAGGGCACAGTATTCCACAATCTAAACAGATGTCATATTCCCAGGCCACAGTTTTCCAGAATCACGTCTGAGTGATGTTCTCAGCCCACAGGGATCCAGAATCAAACCTCAGTCATGTTGCCATGACATAGGGTACCACCATCAAACCTCAGTCATATTCCCAGGCCACATTTTTCAAGAATCACGCCTGAGTCATGTTCCCAGGCCACAGGGATCCAGAATCAAACCTCATTCATGTTACCAGGCAATAGGCTAGCACCATCAAACCTCAGTCATATTCCCAGGCCACAGGTTTCCAGAATCAAACCGATTTCATGTTCCCAGGCAACAGGGTACCAGAATTCAAACCGATGTCATTTTCCCAGGCCACAGGATTCCACAATCTCACCTCAGTCATGTTCCCAGGCAAATGGCTTCCAGAATCAAACCTCAGTCATATTCCCAGGCCACAGGATTCCAGAATCCACCGATGTCATGTTCCCAGGCCACAAGGTTCCAGAATCAATCCTCAGTTATGTTCCCAGGCTACAGGGTTCCAGAATGAAACCTCAGTCATGTTCCCAGTCCACAGGTTTCCAAAACCAAGGCTCAGTCAGGTTCACAGGGCACAGTATTCCACAATCTAAACAGATGTCATGTTCCCATGCCACAGTTTTCCAGAGTCACGCCTCAGTCATGTTCCCAGGCCACAGGGATCCAAAATCAAACCTCAGTCATGTTGCCAGGCCATAGGGTGCCACCATCAAACCTCAGTCATATTCCCAGGCCACAGGTTTCCAGAATCAAACCGATGTCATGTTCCCAGGTCACAGGTTTCCACAATCTAACATCAGTCATGTTCCCAGGCCAATGGTTTCCAGAATCAAACCTCAGTCATATTCCCACGCCACAGGGTTCCAGAATCCAACCGATGTCGTGTTCCCAAGCCACAGGATTCCACAAGCAAACCTCACTCGTGTTCCAAGGACACATGTTTCCAAAATCAACCCGATATCATGTTCCCTGGACACAGTCTTCCAGAATCAAACCTCAGTCATGTTGCCAGGCCACAGGTTTCCAACATCAAACCTCAGACATATTCCCAGGCCACAGCGTTCCAGAATAAAACCGTTCTCATGTTCCCAGGCCACAGGGTTCCAGAATCCACCGATGACATGTTCCCAGGCAACAGGGTTCGAGAATCAATCCTCAGTTAGGTTCCCAGGCTACAGGGTTCCAGAATAAAACCTCAGTCATGTTCTCAGTCCACAGGATTCCAGAACCTGGGCTCAGTCAGGTTCCCAGGGCACAGTATTCCATAGTCTAAACAGATGTCATGTTCCTAAGAAACAGTTTTCCAGAATCTCGCCTCAGTCATGTTCCCAGGCCACAGGGATCCAGAATCAAACCTCAGTCATGTTGCCAGGTCATAGGGTACCACCATCAAACCTCTGTCATATTCCAAGGCCACAGGCTTCCAGAATCAAACGGATTTCATGTTCCTAGGCAACAGGGTTCCAGAATCCAAACCGATGTCATGTTCCCAGGCCACAGGATTCCACAATCTAACCTCAGTCATGTTTCCAGGCCAATGGTTTCCAGAATCAAACCTCAGTCATATTCCCAGGCCACAGGGTTCCAGAATCCACCGATGTCATCTTCCCAGGCCACAGGGTTCCAGAATCAATCCTCAGTTATGTTCCCAGGCTTCAGGGTTCCAGAATAAAACCTCAGTCATGTTCCCAGTCCACAGAGTTCCAAAACCAAGGCTCAGTCAGGTTCACAGGGCACAGTATTCCACAATCTAAACAGATGTCATGTTCCCATGCCACAGTTTTCCAGAATCACGCCTCAGTCATGTTCACAGGCCACAGGGATCCAAAATCAAACCTCAGTCATGTTGCCAGGCCATAGGGTGCCACCATCAAGCCTCAGTCATATTCCTAGGCCACAAGTTTCCAGAATCAAACCGATGTCATGTTCCCAGGTCACAGGGTTCCACAATCTAACATCAGTCATGTTCCCAGGCCAATGGTTTCCAGAATCAAACCTAAGTCATATTCCCACGCCACAGGGTTCCAGAATCCAACCGATGTCGTGTTCCCAGGCCACAGGATTCCACAAGCAAACCTCACTCGTGTTCCCAGGACACATGTTTCCAGAATCAACCCGATATCATGTTCCCTGCACACAGTCTTCCAGAATCAAACCTCAGTCATGTTGCCAGGCCACAGGTTTCCACCATCAAACCTCAGACATATTCTCAGGCCACAGCGTTCCAGAATAAAACCGTTCTCATGTTCCCAGGCCACAGGGTTCCAGAATCCACCGATGACACGTTCCCAGGCAACAGGGTTCCAGAATCAATCCTCAGTTAGGTTCCCAGGCTACAGGGTTCCAGAATAAAACCTCAGTCATGTTCTCAGTCCACAGGGTTCCAGAACCTGGGCTCAGTCAGGTTCCCAGGCCACAGTATTCCATAATGTAAACAGATGTCATGTTCCTAAGTAACAGTTTTCCAGAATCTCGCCTCAGTCATGTTCCCAGGCCACAGGGATCCAGAATCAAACCTCAGTCATGTTGCCAGGCCATAGGGTACCACCATCAAACCTCAGTCATATTCCAAGGCCACAGGCTTCCAGAATCAAACGGATTTCATGTTCCCAGGCAACAGGGTTCCAGAATCCAAACCGATGTCATGTTCCCAGGCCTCAGGATTCCACAATCTAACCTCAGTCATGTTTCCAGGCCAATGGTTTCCAGAATCAAACCTCAGTCATATTCCCAGGCCACAGGGTTCCAGAATCCACCGATGTCATCTTCCCAGGCCACAGGGTTCCAGAATCAATCCTCAGTTATGTTCCCAGGCTACAGGGTTCCAGTATAAAACCGTTCTCATGTTTCCAGGCTACAAGGTTCCAGAATAAAACCTCAGTCATGTTCCCAGTCCACAGGGTTCCAGAACTAAGGCCCAGTCAGTTTCCCAGGGCACAGTATTCCACAATCTAAACAGATGTCATGTTCCCAGGCCACAGTTTTCCAGAATCAGGCCTCAGTCATGTTCCCAGGACACAGGGATCCAGAATCAAACCTCAGTCATGTTGCCAGGCCATAGGGTACCACCATCAAACCTCAGTCATATTCCCAGGCCACAAGTTTCCAGAATCAAACCAATGCCCTGTTCCCGGGACACAGGGTTCCAGAATCCACCGATGTCATGTTCCCAGTCCACAGGGTTCCAGAACCAAGGCTCAGTCAGGTTCCCAGGGCACAGTATTCCACAATCTAAATAGATGTCATGTTCCCAGGCCACAGTTTTCCAGAATCATGTCTGAGTCATGTTCCCAGGCCACAGGGATCTAGAATCAAACCTCAGTCATCTTGCCATGCCATAGGGTACCACCATCAACCCTCAGTCATATTCCCAGGACACATTTTTCCAGAATCACACCTAAGACATATTCCCATGCCACAGGGATCCAGAATCAAACCTCAGTCATGTTCCCAGTCCACAGGGTTCCAGAACCAAGGCTCAGTAAGGTTCCCAGGGCACAGTATTCCACAATCTAACCTCAGTCATGTTCCCAGGCAAATGGCATCCAGAATCAAACCTCAGTCATATTCCCAGGGCAAAGGGTACCAGAATCCAAACCCATGTCATGTTCCCAGGCCACAGGATTCCACAATCTAACCTCAGTCATGTTCCCAGGCAAATGGCTTCCAGATTCAAACCTCAGTCATATTCCCAGGCCACAGGGTTCCAGAATCCACCGATGATATGTTCCCAGGCAACAGGGTTCCAAAACCAAGGCTCAGTCAGGTTCCCAGGGCACAGTATTCCACAATCTAAACAGATGTCATGTTCCCAGGCCACAGTTTTCCAGAATCACGCCTCAGTCATGTTCCCAGGCCACAGGGATCCAGAATCAAACCTCAGTCATGTTGCCAGGCCATAAGGTACCACCATCAAACCTCAGTCATATTCCCAGGCCACAGGGTTCCAGAATCCAACCGATGTCATGTTCCCAGGCCACAGGATTCCACAAGCAGCACTCAGTCTTTTTCCCAGGACACAGGTTTCCAGAATCAACCCGATATCATGTTCCCTGGCCACAGTCTTCCAGAATCAAACCTCAGTCATGTTGCCAGGCCACAGCTTTCCACCATCAAACCTCAGACATGTTCCCAGGCCACAGGTTCCAGAATAAAACCGTTCTCATGTTCCCAGGCCACAGGGTTCCAGAATCCCCCGACGACATGTTCCCAGGCAACGGGGTTTCAGAATCAATCCTCAGTTAGGCTCCCAGGCTACAGGGTTCCAGAATAAAACCTCAGTCATGTTCCACGTCCACAGGGTTCCAGAATCAATCCTCAGTTAGGTTCCCAGGCTACAGGGTTCCAGAATAAAACCTCACTCATGTTCCCGGTCCACAGGGTTCCAGAACCTAGGCTCAGTCAGGTTCCAAGGGCACAGTATTCTACAATCTAAACAGATGTCATGTTCCCAAGCCACAGTTTTCCAGAATCTCGCCTCAGTCATGTTCCCAAGCCACAGGGATGCAGAATCAAACCTCAGTCATGTTGCCAGGCCATACGGTACCACCATCAAACCTCAGTCATATTCCCAGGCCACAGGCTTCCAGAATCAAACAGATTTCATGTTCCCAGGCAACAGGGTTCCAGAATCCAAACCGATGTCATGTTCCCAGGCCACAGGATTCCACAATCTAACCTCAGGCATGTTCCCAGGCCAATGGTTTCCAGAATCAAACCTCAGTCATATTCCCAGGCCACAGGGTTCCAGAATCCACCGATGTCATGTTCCCAGGCCACAAGGATCCAGAATCAAACCTCAGTCATGTTGCCAGGCCATAGGGTACCACCATCAAACCTCAGTCATATTCCCAGGCCACATTTTTCAAGAATCACGCCTGAGTCATGTTCCCAGGCCACAGGGATGCAGAATCAAACCTCATTCATGTTACCAGGCAATAGGCTAGCACCATCAAACCTCAGTAATATTCCCAGGCCACAGGTTTCCAGAATCAAACCGATGTCATGTTCCCAGGTCACAGGTTTCCACAATCTAACATCAGTCATGTTCCCAGGCCAATGGTTTCCAGAATCAAACCTCAGTCATATTCCCACGCCACAGGGTTCCAGAATCCAACCGATGTCGTGTTCCCAAGCCACAGGATTCCACAAGCAAACCTCATTCGTGTTCCCAGGACACATGTTTCCAAAATCAACCCGATATCATGTTCCCTGGACACAGTCTTCCACAATCTAACCTCAGTCATGTTGCCAGGCCACAGGTTTCCAACATCAAACCTCAGACATATTCCCAGGCCACAGCGTTCCAGAATAAAACCGTTCTCATGTTCTCAGGCCACAGGGTTCCAGAATCCACCGATGACATGTTCCCAGGCAACAGGGTTCCAGAATCAATCCTCAGTTAGGTTCCCAGGCTACAGGGTTCCAGAATAAAACCTCAGTCATGTTCTCAGTCCACAGGATTCCAGAACCTGGGCTCAGTCAGGTTCCCAGGCCACAGTATTCCATAGTCTAAACAGATGTCATGTTCCTAAGAAACAGTTTTCCAGAATCTCGCCTCAGTCATGTTCCCAGGCCACAGGGATCCAGAATCAAACCTCAGTCATGTTGCCAGGTCATAGGGTACCACCATCAAACCTCTGTCATATTCCAAGGCCACAGGCTTCCAGAATCAAACGGATTTCATGTTCCCAGGCAACAGGGTTCCAGAATCCAAACCGATGTCATGTTCCCAGGCCACAGGATTCCACAATCTAACCTCAGGCATGTTCCCAGGCCAATGGTTTCCAGAATCAAACCTCAGTCATATTCCCAGGCCACAGGGTTCCAGAATCCACCGATGTCATGTTCCCAGGCCACAAGGATCCAGAATCAAACTTCAGTCATGTTGCCAGGCCACAGGGTACCACCATCAAACCTCAGTCATATTCCCAGGCCACAAGTTTCCAGAATCAAACCAATGTCATATTCCCAGGCCACAGGGTTTCAGAATCCACCGATGTCATGTTCCCAGTCCACAGGGTTCCCGAACCTGGGCTCAGTCAGGTTCCCAGGGCACAGTATTCCACAATCTAAACAGATGTCATATTCCCAGGCCACAGTTTTCCAGAATCACGTCTGAGTGATGTTCTCAGCCCACAGGGATCCAGAATCAAACCTCAGTCATGTTGCCATGACATAGGGTACCACCATCAAACCTCAGTCATATTCCCAGGCCACATTTTTCAAGAATCACGCCTGAGTCATGTTCCCAAGCCACAGGGATCCAGAATCAAACCTCATTCATGTTACCAGGCAATAGGCTAGCACCATCAAACCTCAGTCATATTCCCAGGCCACAGGTTTCCAGAATCAAACCGATTTCATGTTCCCAGGCAACAGGGTTCCAGAATTCAAACCGATGTCATTTTCCCAGGCCACAGGATTCCACAATCTCACCTCAGTCATGTTCCCAGGCAAATGGCTTCCAGAATCAAACCTCAGTCATATTCCCAGGCCACAGGTTTCCAGAATCCACCGATGTCATGTTCCCAGGCCACAGGGTTCCAGAATCAATCCTCAGTTATGTTCCCAGGCTACAGGGTTCCAGAATGAAACCTCAGTCATGTTGCCAGTCCACAGGTTTCCAAAACCAAGGCTCAGTCAGGTTCACAGGGCACAGTATTCCACAATCTAAACAGATGTCATGTTCCCATGCCACAGTTTTCCAGAATCACGCCTCAGTCATGTTCCCAGGCCACAGGGATCCAAAATCAAACCTCAGTCATGTTGCCAGGCCATAGGGTGCCACCATCAAACCTCAGTCATATTCCCAGGCCACAGGTTTCCAGAATCAAACCGATGTCATGTTCCCAGGTCACAGGTTTCCACAATCTAACATCAGTCATGTTCCCAGGCCAATGGTTTCCAGAATCAAACCTCAGTCATATTCCCACGCCACAGGGTTCCAGAATCCAACCGATGTCGTGTTCCCAAGCCACAGGATTCCACAAGCAAACCTCACTCGTGTTCCCAGGACACATGTTTCCAAAATCAACCCGATATCATGTTCCCTGGACACAGTCTTCCACAATCTAACCTCAGTCATGTTTCCAGGCCAATGGTTTCCAGAATCAAACCTCAGTCATATTCCCAGGCCACAGGGTTCCAGAATCCACCGATGTCATCTTCCCAGGCCACAGGGTTCCAGAATCAATCCTCAGTTATGTTCCCAGGCTTCAGGGTTCCAGAATAAAACCTCAGTCATGTTCCCAGTCCACAGAGTTCCAAAACCAAGGCTCAGTCAGGTTCACAGGGCACAGTATTCCACAATCTAAACAGATGTCATGTTCCCATGCCACAGTTTTCCAGAATCACGCCTCAGTCATGTTCACAGGCCACAGGGATCCAAAATCAAACCTCAGTCATGTTGCCAGGCCATAGGGTGCCACCATCAAGCCTCAGTCATATTCCTAGGCCACAAGTTTCCAGAATCAAACCGATGTCATGTTCCCAGGTCACAGGGTTCCACAATCTAACATCAGTCATGTTCCCAGGCCAATGGTTTCCAGAATCAAACCTAAGTCATATTCCCACGCCACAGGGTTCCAGAATCCAACCGATGTCGTTTTCCCAGGCCACAGGATTCCACAAGCAAACCTCACTCGTGTTCCCAGGACACATGTTTCCAGAATCAACCCGATATCATGTTCCCTGGACACAGTCTTCCAGAATCAAACCTCAGTCATGTTGCCAGGCCACAGGTTTCCACCATCAAACCTCAGACATATTCCCAGGCCACAGCGTTCCAGAATAAAACCGTTCTCATGTTCCCAGGCCACAGGGTTCCAGAATCCACCGATGACACGTTCCCAGGCAACAGGGTTCCAGAATCAATCCTCAGTTAGGTTCCCAGGCTACAGGGTTCCAGAATAAAACCTCAGTCATGTTCTCAGTCCACAGGGTTCTAGAACCTGGGCTCAGTCAGGTTCCCAGGCCACAGTATTCCATAATGTAAACAGATGTCATGTTCCTAAGTAACAGTTTTCCAGAATCTCGCCTCAGTCATGTTCCCAGGCCACAGGGATCCAGAATCAAACCTCAGTCATGTTGCCAGGCCATAGGGTACCACCATCAAACCTCAGTCATATTCCAAGGCCACAGGCTTCCAGAATCAAACGGATTTCATGTTCCCAGGCAACAGGGTTCCAGAATCCAAACCGATGTCATGTTCCCAGGCCTCAGGATTCCACAATCTAACCTCAGTCATGTTTCCAGGCCAATGGTTTCCAGAATCAAACCTCAGTCATATTCCCAGGCCACAGGGTTCCAGAATCCACCGATGTCATCTTCCCAGGCCACAGGGTTCCAGAATCAATCCTCAGTTATGTTCCCAGGCTACAGGGTTCCAGTATAAAACCGTTCTCATGTTTCCAGGCTACAAGGTTCCAGAAAAAACCTCAGTCATGTTCCCAGTCCACAGGGTTCCAGAACTAAGGCCCAGTCAGTTTCCCAGGGCACAGTATTCCACAATCTAAACAGATGTCATGTTCCCAGGCCACAGTTTTCCAGAATCAGGCCTCAGTCATGTTCCCAGGACACAGGGATCCAGAATCAAACCTCAGTCATGTTGCCAGGCCATAGGGTACCACCATCAAACCTCAGTCATATTCCCAGGCCACAAGTTTCCAGAATCAAACCAATGCCATGTTCCCAGGACACAGGGTTCCAGAATCCACCGATGTCATGTTCCCAGTCCACAGGGTTCCAGAACCAAGGCTCAGTCAGGTTTCCAGGGCACAGTATTCCACAATCTAAATAGATGTCATGTTCCCAGGCCACAGTTTTCCAGAATCATGTCTGAGTCATGTTCCCAGGCCACAGGGATCTAGAATCAAACCTCAGTCATCTTGCCATGCCATAGGGTACCACCATCAACCCTCAGTCATATTCCCAGGACACATTTTTCCAGAATCACACCTAAGACATATTCCCATGCCACAGGGATCCAGAATCAAACCTCAGTCATGTTCCCAGTCCACAGGGTTCCAGAACCAAGGCTCAGTAAGGTTCCCAGGGCACAGTATTCCACAATCTAACCTCAGTCATGTTCCCAGGCAAATGGCATCCAGAATCAAACCTCAGTCATATTTCCAGGGCAAAGGGTACCAGAATCCAAACCCATGTCATGTTCCCAGGCCACAGGATTCCACAATCTAACCTCAGTCATGTTCCCAGGCAAATGGCTTCCAGATTCAAACCTCAGTCATATTCCCAGTCCACAGGGTTCCAGAATCCACCGATGATATGTTCCCAGGCAACAGGGTTCCAAAACCAAGGCTCAGTCAGGTTCCCAGGGCACAGTATTCCACAATCTAAACAGATGTCATGTTCCCAGGCCACAGTTTTCCAGAATCACGCCTCAGTCATGTTCCCAGGCCACAGGGATCCAGAATCAAACCTCAGTCATGTTGCCAGGCCATAGGGTACCACCATCAAACCTCAGTCATATTCCCAGGCCACAGGGTTCCAGAATCCAACCGATGTCATGTTCCCAGGCCACAGGATTCCACAAGCAGCACTCAGTCTTTTTCCCAGGACACAGGTTTCCAGAATCAACCCGATATCATGTTCCCTGGCCACAGTCTTCCAGAATCAAACCTCAGTCATGTTGCCAGGCCACAGCTTTCCACCATCAAACCTCAGACATGTTCCCAGGCCACAGGTTCCAGAATAAAACCGTTCTCATGTTCCCAGGCCACAGGGTTCCAGAATCCCCCGACGACATGTTCCCAGGCAACGGGGTTTCAGAATCAATCCTCAGTTAGGCTCCCAGGCTACAGGGTTCCAGAATAAAACCTCAGTCATGTTCCACGTCCACAGGGTTCCAGAATCAATCCTCAGTTAGGTTCCCAGGCTACAGGGTTCCAGAATAAAACCTCACTCATGTTCCCGGTCCACAGGGTTCCAGAACCTAGGCTCAGTCAGGTTCCAAGGGCACAGTATTCCACAATCTAAACAGATGTCATGTTCCCAAGCCACAGTTTTCCAGAATCTCGCCTCAGTCATGTTCCCAAGCCACAGGGATGCAGAATCAAACCTCAGTCATGTTGCCAGACCATACGGTACCACCATCAAACCTCAGTCATATTCCCAGGCCACAGGCTTCCAGAATCAAACAGATTTCATGTTCCCAGGCAACAGGTTTCCAGAATCCAAACCGATGTCATGTTCCCAGGCCACAGGATTCCACAATCTAACCTCAGGCATGTTCCCAGGCCAATGGTTTCCAGAATCAAACCTCAGTCATATTCCCAGGCCACAGGGTTCCAGAATCCACCGATGTCATGTTCCCAGGCCACAAGGATCCAGAATCAAACTTCAGTCATGTTGCCAGGCCATAGGGTACCACCATCAAACCTCAGTCATATTCCCAGGCCACAAGTTTCCAGAATCAAACCAATGTCATATTCCCAGGCCACAGGGTTTCAGAATCCACCGATGTCATGTTCCCAGTCCACAGGGTTCCAGAACCTAGGCTCAGTCAGGTTCCCAGGGCACAGTATTCCACAATCTAAACAGATGTCATATTCCCAGGCCACAGTTTTCCAGAATCACGTCTGAGTGATGTTCTCAGCCCACAGGGATCCAGAATCAAACCTCAGTTATGTTGCCATGACATAGGGTACCACCATCAAACCTCAGTCATATTCCCATGCCACATTTTTCAAGAATCACGCCTGAGTCATGTTCCCAGGCCACAGGGATCCAGAATCAAACCTCATTCATGTTACCAGGCAATAGGCTAGCACCATCAAACCTCAGTCATATTCCCAGGCCACAGGTTTCCAGAATCAAACCGATTTCATGTTCCCAGGCAACAGGGTACCAGAATTCAAACCGATGTCATTTTCCCAGGCCACAGGATTCCACAATCTCACCTCAGTCATGTTCCCAGGCAAATGGCTTCCAGAATCAAACCTCAGTCATATTCCCAGGCCACAGGTTTCCAGAATCCACCGATGTCATGTTCCCAGGCCACAGGGTTCCAGAATCAATCCTCAGTTATGTTCCCAGGCTACAGGGTTCCAGAATGAAACCTCAGTCATGTTCCCAGTCCACAGGTTTCCAAAACTAAGGCTCAGTCAGGTTCACAGGGCACAGTATTCCACAATCTAAACAGATGTCATGTTCCCAAGCCACAGTTTTCCAGAATCACGCCTCAGTCATGTTCCCAGGCCACAGGGATCCAAAATCAAACCTCAGTCATGTTGCCAGGCCATAGGGTGCCACCATCAAACCTCAGTCATATTCCCAGGCCACAGGTTTCCAGAATCAAACCGATGTCATGTTCCCAGGTCACAGGTTTCCACAATCTAACATCAGTCATGTTCCCAGGCCAATGGTTTCCAGAATCAAACCTCAGTCATATTCCCAGGCCACAGGGTTCCAGAATCCACCGATGTCATCTTCCCAGGCCACAGGGTTCCAGAATCAATCCTCAGTTATTTTCCCAGGCAACAGGGTTCCAGTATAAAACCGTTCTCATGTTTCCAGACTACAGGGTTCCAGAATAAAACCTCAGTCATGTTCCCAGTCCACAGGGTTCCAGAACTAAGGCCCAGTCAGTTTCTAAGGGCACAGTATTCCACAATCTAAACAGATGTCATGTTCCCAGGCCACAGTTTTCCAGAATCAGGCCTCAGTCATGTTCCCAGGCCACAGGGATCCAGAATCAAACCTCAGTCATCTTGCCATGCCATAGGGTACCACCATCAACCCTCAGTCATATTCCCAGGACACATTTTTCCAGAATCACACCTAAGACATGTTCCCAGGCCACAGGGATCCAGAATCAAACCTCAGTCATGTTCCCAGTCCACAGGGTTCCAGAACCAAGTCTCAGTCAGAATCCCAGGGCACAGTATTCCACAATCTAAACAGATGTCATGTTCCCAGGCCACAGGATTCCACAATCTAACCTCAGTCATGTTCCCAGGCAAATGGCTTCCAGAATCAAACCTCAGTCATATTCCCAGGGCATAGGGTACCAGAATCCAAACCCATGTCATGTTCCCAGGACACAGGATTCCACAATCTAACCTCAGTCATGTTCCCAGGCAAATGGCTTCCAGAATCAAACCTCAGTCATATTCCCAGGCCACAGGGTTCCAGAATCAATCCTCAGTTATGTTTCCAGGCTACATGGTTCCAGAATAAAACCTCAGTCATGTTCCCAGTCCACAGGGTTCCAGAACCCAGGCTCAGTCAGGTTCCCAGGGCACAGTATTCCACAATCTAAACAGATGTCATGTTCCCAGGCCACAGTTTGCCAGAATCACGCCTCAGTCATGTTCCCAGGCCACAGGGATACAGAATCAAACCTCAGTCATGTTGCCAGGCCATAGGGTACCACCATCAAACCTCAGTCATATTCCCAGGCCACAGGGTTCCAGAATCCAACCGATGTCATGTTCCCAGGCCACAGGATTCCACAAGCAAAACTCAGTCTTTTTCCCAGGACACAGGTTTCCAGAATCAACCCGATAACATGTTTCTTGGCCACAGTCTTCCAGAATCAAACCTCAGTCATGTTGCCAGGCCACAGGTTTCCACCATCAAACCTCAGACATGTTCCCAGGCCACAGGTTCCAGAATAAAACCGTTCTCATGTTCCCAGGCCACAGGGTTCCAGAATCCACCGATGACATGTTCCCAGGCAACAGGGTTTCAGAATCAATCCTCAGTTAGACTCCAAGGCTACAGGGTTCGAGAATAAAACGTCAGTCATGTTCCACGTCCATAGGGTTCCAGAATCAATCCTCAGTTAGGTTCCCAGGCTACAGGGTTCCAGAATAAAACCTCACTCATGTTCCCGGTCCACAGGGTTCCAGAACCTAGGCTCAGTCAGGTTCCAAGGGCACAGTATTCCACAATCTAAACAGATGTCATGTTCCCAAGCCACAGTTTTCCAGAATCTCGCCTCAGTCATGTTCCCAAGCCACAGGGATCCAGAATCAAACCTCAGTCATGTTGCCAGGCCATAGGGTGCCACCATCAAGCCTCAGTCATATTCCTAGGCCACAAGTTTGCAGAATCAAACCGATGTCATGTTCCCAGGTCACAGGGTTCCACAATCTAACATCAGTCATGTTCCCAGGCCAATGGTTTCCAGAATCAAACCTAAGTCATATTCCCACGCCACAGGGTTCCAGAATCCAACCGATGTCGTGTTCCCAGGCCACAGGATTCCACAAGCAAACCTCACTCGTGTTCCCAGGACACATGTTTCCAGAATCAACCCGATATCATGTTCCCTGGACACAGTCTTCCAGAATCAAACCTCAGTCATGTTGCCAGGCCACAGGTTTCCACCATCAAACCTCAGACATATTCCCAGGCCACAGCGTTCCAGAATAAAACCGTTCTCATGTTCCCAGGCCACAGGGTTCCAGAATCCACCGATGACACGTTCCCAGGCAACAGGGTTCCAGAATCAATCCTCAGTTAGGTTCCCAGGCTACAGGGTTCCAGAATAAAACCTCAGTCATGTTCTCAGTTCACAGGGTTCCAGAACCTGGGCTCAGTCAGGTTCCCAGGCCACAGTATTCCATAATGTAAACAGATGTCATGTTCCTAAGTAACAGTTTTCCAGAATCTCGCCTCAGTCATGTTCCCAGGCCACAGGGATCCAGAATCAAACCTCAGTCATGTTGCCAGGCCATAGGGTACCACCATCAAACCTCAGTCATATTCCAAGGCCACAGGCTTCCAGAATCAAACGGATTTCATGTTCCCAGGCAACAGGGTTCCAGAATCCAAACCGATGTCATGTTCCCAGGCCTCAGGATTCCACAATCTAACCTCAGTCATGTTTCCAGGCCAATGGTTTCCAGAATCAAACCTCAGTCATATTCCCAGGCCACAGGGTTCCAGAATCCACCGATGTCATCTTCCCAGGCCACAGGGTTCCAGAATCAATCCTCAGTTATGTTCCCAGGCTACAGGGTTCCAGTATAAAACCGTTCTCATGTTTCCAGGCTACAAGTTTCCAGAATAAAACCTCAGTCATGTTCCCAGTCCACAGGGTTCCAGAACTAAGGCCCAGTCAGTTTCCCAGGGCACAGTATTCCACAATCTAAACAGATGTCATGTTCCCAGGCCACAGTTTTCCAGAATCAGGCCTCAGTCATGTTCCCAGGACACAGGGATCCAGAATCAAACCTCAGTCATGTTGCCAGGCCATAGGGTACCACCATCAAACCTCAGTCATATTCCCAGGCCACAAGTTTCCAGAATCAAACCAATGCCATGTTCCCAGGACACAGGGTTCCAGAATCCACCGATGTCATGTTCCCAGTCCACAGGGTTCCAGAACCAAGGCTCAGTCAGGTTCCCAGGGCACAGTATTCCACAATCTAAATAGATGTCATGTTCCCAGGCCACAGTTTTCCAGAATCATGTCTGAGTCATGTTCCCAGGCCACAGGGATCTAGAATCAAACCTCAGTCATCTTGCCATGCCATAGCGTACCACCATCAACCCTCAGTCATATTCCCAGGACACATTTTTCCAGAATCACACCTAAGACATATTCCCATGCCACAGGGATCCAGAATCAAACCTCAGTCATGTTCCCAGTCCACAGGGTTCCAGAACCAAGGCTCAGTAAGGTTCCCAGGGCACAGTATTCCACAATCTAACCTCAGTCATGTTCCCAGGCAAATGGCATCCAGAATCAAAACTCAGTCATATTCCCAGGGCAAAGGGTACCAGAATCCAAACCCATGTCATGTTCCCAGGCCACAGGATTCCACAATCTAACCTCAGTCATGTTCCCAGGCAAATGGCTTCCAGATTCAAACCTCAGTCATATTCCCAGGCCACAGGGTTCCAGAATCCACCGATGACATGTTCCCAGGCCACACGGTTCCAGAATCAATCCTCAGTTAGGCTCCCAGGCTACAGGGTTCCAGAATAAAACCTCAGTCATGTTCCACGTCCACAGGGTTCCAGAATCAATCCTCAGTTAGGTTCCCAGGCTACAGGGTTCCAGAATAAAACCTCACTCATGTTCCCGGTCCACAGGGTTCCAGAACCTAGGCTCAGTCAGGTTCCAAGGGCACAGTATTCCACAATCTAAACAGATGTCATGTTCCCAAGCCACAGTTTTCCAGAATCTCGCCTCAGTCATGTTCCCAAGCCACAGGGATGCAGAATCAAACCTCAGTCATGTTGCCAGGCCATACGGTACCACCATCAAACCTCAGTCATATTCCCAGGCCACAGGCTTCCAGAATCAAACAGATTTCATGTTCCCAGGCAACAGGGTTCCAGAATCCAAACCGATGTCATGTTCCCAGGCCACAGGATTCCACAATCTAACCTCAGGCATGTTCCCAGGCCAATGGTTTCCAGAATCAAACCTCAGTCATATTCCCAGGCCACAGGGTTCCAGAATCCACCGATGTCATGTTCCCAGGCCACAAGGATCCAGAACCAAACTTCAGTCATGTTGCCAGGCCATAGGGTACCACCATCAAACCTCAGTCATATTCCCAGGCCACAAGTTCCAGAATCAAACCAATGTCATATTCCCAGGCCACAGGGTTTCAGAATCCACCGATGTCATGTTCCCAGTCCACAGGATTCCAGAACCTAGGCTCAGTCAGGTTCCCAGGGCACAGTATTCCACAATCTAAACAGATGTCATATTCCCAGGCCACAGTTTTCCAGAATCACGTCTGAGTGATGTTCTCAGCCCACAGGGATGCAGAATCAAACCTCAGTCATGTTGCCATGACATAGGGTACCACCATCAAACCTCAGTCATATTCCCAGGCCACATTTTTCAAGAATCACGCCTGAGTCATGTTCCCAGGCCACAGGGATCCAGAATCAAACCTCATTCATGTTACCAGGCAATAGGCTAGCACCATCAAACCTCAGTCATATTCCCAGGCCACAGGTTTCCAGAATCAAACCGATTTCATGTTCCCAGGCAACAGGGTTCCAGAATTCAAACTGATGTCATTTTCCCAGGCCACAGGATTCCACAATCTCACCTCAGTCATGTTCCCAGGCAAATGGCTTCCAGAATCAAACCTCAGTCATATTCCCAGGCCACAGGGTTCCAGAATCCACCGATGTCATGTTCCCAGGCCACAAGGTTCCAGAATAAATCCTCAGTTATGTTTCCAGGCTACAGGGTTCCAGAATGAAACCTCAGTCATGTTCCCAGTCCACAGGTTTCCAAAACCAAGGCTCAGTCAGGTTCACAGGGCACAGTATTCCACAATCTAAACAGATGTCATGTTCCCATGCCACAGTTTTCCAGAATCACGCCTCAGTCATGTTCCCAGGCCACAGGGATCCAAAATCAAACCTCAGTCATGTTGCCAGGCCATAGGGTGCCACCATCAAACCTCAGTCATATTCCCAGGCCACAGGTTTCCAGAATCAAACCGATGTCATGTTCCCAGGTCACAGGTTTCCACAATCTAACATCAGTCATGTTCCCAGGCCAATGGTTTCCAGAATCAAACCTCAGTCATATTCCCACGCCACAGGGTTCCAGAATCCAACCGATGTCGTGTTCCCAAGCCACAGGATTCCACAAGCAAACCTCACTCGTGTTCCCAGGACACATGTTTCCAAAATCAACCCGATATCATGTTCCCTGGACACAGTCTTCCAGAATCAAACCTCAGTCATGTTGCCAGGCCACAGGTTTCCACCATCAAACCTCAGACATATCCCCAGGCCACAGCGTTCCAGAATAAAACCGTTCTCATGTTCTCAGGCCACAGGGTTCCAGAATCCACCGATGACATATTCCCAGGCAACAGGGTTCCAGAATCAATCCTCAGTTAGGTTCCCAGGCTACAGGGTTCCAGAATAAAACCTCAGTCATGTTCTCAGTCCACAGGATTCCAGAACCTGGGCTCAGTCAGGTTCCCAGGCCACAGTATTCCATAGTCTAAACAGATGTCAGGTTCCTAAGAAACAGTTTTCCAGAATCTCGCCTCAGTCATGTTCCCAGGCCACAGGGATCCAGAATCAAACCTCAGTCATGTTGCCAGGTCATAGGGTACCACCATCAAACCTCTGTCATATTCCAAGGCCACAGGCTTCCAGAATCAAACGGATTTCATGTTCCCAGGCAACAGGGTTCCAGAATCCAAACCGATGTCATGTTCCCAGGCCTCAGGATTCCACAATCTAACCTCAGTCATGTTTCCAGGCCAATGGTTTCCAGAATCAAACCTCAGTCATATTCCCAGGCCACAGGGTTCCAGAATCCACCGATGTCATCTTCCCAGGCCACAGGGTTCCAGAATCAATCCTCAGTTATGTTCCCAGGCTTCAGGGTTCCAGAATAAAACCTCAGTCATGTTCCCAGTCCACAGAGTTCCAAAACCAAGGCTCAGTCAGGTTCACAGGGCACAGTATTCCACAATCTAAACAGATGTCATGTTCCCATGCCACAGTTTTCCAGAATCACGCCTCAGTCATGTTCACAGGCCACAGGGATCCAAAATCAAACCTCAGTCATGTTGCCAGGCCATAGGGTGCCACCATCAAGCCTCAGTCATATTCCTAGGCCACAAGTTTCCAGAATCAAACCGATGTCATGTTCCCAGGTCACAGGGTTCCACAATCTAACATCAGTCATGTTCCCAGGCCAATGGTTTCCAGAATCAAACCTCAGTCATATTCCCACGCCACAAGGTTCCAGAATCCAACCGATGTCGTGTTCCCAGGCCACAGGATTCCACAAGCAAACCTCACTCGTGTTCCCAGGACACATGTTTCCAGAATCAACCCGATATCATGTTCCCTGGACACAGTCTTCCAGAATCAAACCTCAGTCATGTTGCCAGGCCACAGTATTCCATAATGTAAACAGATGTCATGTTCCTAAGTAACAGTTTTCCAGAATCTCGCCTCAGTCATGTTCCCAGGCCACAGGGATCCAGAATCAAACCTCAGTCATGTTGCCAGGCCATAGGGTACCACCATCAAACCTCAGTCATATTCCAAGGCCACAGGCTTCCAGAATCAAACGGATTTCATGTTCCCAGGCAACAGGGTTCCAGAATCCAAACCGATGTCATGTTCCCAGGCCTCAGGATTCCACAATCTAACCTCAGTCATGTTTCCAGGCCAATGGTTTCCAGAATCAAACCTCAGTCATATTCCCAGGCCACAGGGTTCCAGAATCCACCGATGTCATCTTCCCAGGCCACAGGGTTCCAGAATCAATCCTCAGTTATGTTCCCAGGCTACAGGGTTCCAGTATAAAACCGTTCTCATGTTTCCAGGCTACAAGGTTCCAGAATAAAACCTCAGTCATGTTCCCAGTCCACAGGGTTCCAGAACTAAGGCCCAGTCAGTTTCCCAGGGCACAGTATTCCACAATCTAAACAGATGTCATGTTCCCAGGCCACAGTTTTCCAGAATCAGGCCTCAG